>NC_052322.1:12537036-12837036 GCF_016432855.1 Salvelinus namaycush
GAACAGTGCGTACAGGGCTCTGGAGACGCACAGATGGCTTAGTGCGTGGTGCCGGAACTGGAGGCACTGGGCTGGAGACACGCACCATAGGGAGAGTGCGTGGAGGAGGAACAGGGCTCTTAAAACGCACTGGAAGCCTGGTGCGTGGTGTAGGCACTGGTGGTACTGGGCTGGGGCGAGGAGGTAGCGCCGGAAATACCGGACCGTGCAGGTGTACTGGCTCCCTTGAGCACCGAGCCTGCCCAACCTTACCTGGTTGAATGCTCCCCGTCGCCCGACCAGTGCGGGGAGGTGGAATAACCCGCACCGGGCTATGTAGGCGAACCGGGGACACCATGCGTAAGGCTGGTGCCATGTAAGCCGGCCCAAGGAGACGTACTGGTGGCCAGATATGTAGGGCCGGCTTCATGACATTTGGCTCAATGCCCAATCTAGCCCTACCAGTGCGGGGAGGTGGAATAACCCGCACTGGGCTATGCACCCGTACAGGAGACACCGTGCGCTCTACTGCGTAACACGGCGTCTGCCCGTACTCCCGCTCTCCACGGTTAGCCTGGGAAGTGGGCGCAGGTCTCCTACCTGCCCTCGGCCCACTACCTCTTAGCCCCCCCCCAAGAAATTTTTGGGTAGTACTTGCGGGCTTCCAGCCTTGCTTCCGTGCTGCCTCCTCATAACGTCGCCTCTCTGCTTTAGATGCCTCCAGCTCCGCCTTGGAACGGCGACACTCCTCTGGCTGTGCCCAGGGTCCTTTACCGTCCAGGATCTCTTCCCATGTCCAATCCTCCTTTTCCCACTGCTGCTGTCGTTGCTGTCCTCTAACCCGCTGCTTGATCTGGGTAAGGTGGGTGATTCTGTAACGGCTCTCTTTCGGTGAGTGAGTAGACCAAGGCGCAGCGGGTGATGAATACATAATGTTTATTTGACAAGACGGAAAAACACGAAACGAAATACACTTGAATGATAAACAAAATAACAAAACGAACTAGACAGACCTAAACTATGAACTTACATGAAACGAGGAACACATGAACAGGAACGACCGAACGAACGAGACGAGACAGTACCGTGTGGTGCAACAAACACAGACACAGCGACAATCACCCCCAAACAAACAGTGAGAACAACCTACCTTAATATGACTCTCAATTAGAGGAAAACGCAAAACACCTGCCTCTAATTAAGAGCCATACCAGGCAACCCAAAACCAACATAGAAACAGAAAACATAGACTGCCCACCCAAAACTCACGCCCTGACCATCACACACATACAAAACAACAGAAAACAGGTCAGGAACGTGACAAGAGCAAAGAGTTAATTGCAAATTTTCTATTGAAATTGGTTGTGGTAAGAACATTTAGATTTTTTGAGATACTGTATGAATACCAAGTATGTCTACTTCACCATCCGCTCGTTGTATTGGTAAACTACCAATACATAATATGGTACACTTGTCATACTTAGGTTTTAGTCCAGAGAGACTAGAAAAGTGATCAAAATCTTCAATGAGTCAACTGAATGTCACTTTGTATCTGATTTGGCCATTGTTCACCAAAAAATCCTCTCTCTCGGCCTCCCCTTCTCCCTCCCACCCTCCCTCTCTGAAATACTTAGAAAGTCAAGGAACCAACATCTCTATATCCTTTATTAAATAAGGACAGATCTATGTGTGTGGTCTGTTTGTGTAACTATAGGAAGTAGACAACATGGGTCTAAGTGTTCCTTTCTTTCCATCTCACTAAAGACAATGTTAGTCTGACTGTGGCAGTGGAGCTTAGAGAGCGGTAATCTCTGTGGAGGAGCAGACAGAGAAACCTTTGCCTGGCCCAGCCTGTGTGTGTGTGTGTGTGAGAGGCGAGGCGTGGCCGTCTATAAAAAAATTAAAATAAAAAGATGCCTTGTGAAATAGGGGATAAAACCAAGAACTCCTACTGCTGCAACTTCCCTGCTGTCTTGGAGAGGGAGAGAGGGAGGCGAGAGGGAGAGAAGGAGAAAGGGAGAGAGAGAGAAAGGCAGAGAAAGACAAAGAGAGCGAGAATGAGAGAAGAAGAGAAAGACAGAGTGAGGGAGGGATGGAGAAGGGGAGAGAGAAGGCTGACGTATGCCTCCGGAGCATCCCCAAAGCACATCACCAGAGAAATGCATAAATATTTCACAGACACACAAAACAAACGGCTTGGCTCTCAGCCTCTGCAGTCACACAGGAGAGAGAGAGAGAGAGAGAGAGAGAGAGAGAGAGAGAGAGAGAGAGAGAGAGAGAGAGAGAGAGAGAGAGAGAGAGAGAGAGAGAGAGAGAGAGAGAGAGAGAGAGAGAGAGAGAGAGAGAGAGAGAGAGAGAGAGAGAGAGAGAGAGAGAGAGAGAGAGAGAGAGAGAGAGAGAGAGAGAGAGAGAGAGAGAGAGAGAGAGAGAGAGAGAGAGAGAGAGAGAGAGAGAGAGAGAGAGAGAGAGAGAGAGAGAGAGAGAGAGAGAGAGAGAGAGAGAGAGAATGTTAAAGCAGAGAGAGATTTCATCTAATTATATGCCTTATAGTTGTGCAGACTTGTTTGTTTGTCAAGCTCATTACAGTCAAATGGCATGCAGTATCATCTTATATCCCTACACATCTATTGTAATCTGTATGGGGCATGTGCAGTATAAGACATAGGCTACTTGTTGATTTTCTATGTGATTGTGAGTGGGCAGCACATGATTCATAGAGTTACTGTATCATAATGTAGTGTAATTTGATCATAATAAGTTTATGGGGTTGGCCTAATGGGCTAATGGAATGGAAGTTTGTGTGTTTGCGTGTTTGCGTGCATACTTGTGTGTCTCTGTGAGGGTGTGTGTGCGTGCGTACTTGCATGTGTGTGTATCGACCAGCTTCTCACCTCATAGCCTTTCAGGGAGGGCCCCACCAACACCACCGGCCTCATGGAGGGAACAACATCATAGGGTGGGAGATGCTCTGTCTGCACAGGAGACACACACACTGGGCTTGGAACAACTTATACTTTAAAGACCATAATAGAGCCCTGAGTTTTTCCTGGTCAGATCATGTGGTCAGGGAAAAGTCTGTGCCCAAGCATAACCTAACCTCATACAACCATCCGGAAGTCTCGCAAGCTTACATTCTGTTCCACTTAGGGTTGCAAAATTCTGGGAACTTTTAATAAATTCCCTGGTTGTCTGCTCATTCCCTTCTTATTCTGGGAGACTCCAACTGGGATTTTGGGAAAATCAGGAAATGTATTGAAAATTCCCAAAATGTTGTTACACGGAGCGATAATCAGCCTGGTAATTACAAGGCCAGTCATTGAGAATAGGATCTACCAAAGTGTAATTAAATAAGAACAAAAGACTGGAGTAGAGTATTTTACACATCAAGAAATCAATCAATCAAATTGTATTTGTCACACGCGCCGAATACAACCTTATCATGAAATACTTACTTACAAGCCCTTAACCAACAATGCATTTTTAAGGAAAATAAGAGTTAAGAAAAGATTTACTAAATAAACTAAAGCAGCAACAAAAAAAGAAGTAGCAAAAAAAGTTACAGAATAAAATAACAATAAGGAGGCTATATACAGGGGCACCATTTTTATTCCTAGATCTGACACAGTAGAATAACCTGCATGACCAACATACCTGCTTTTGCTTCTGTTTGGCTTGTAAAAACAAGAGAAAACAGATTTAGCATTAAAGCAAAGACGCATGTCTATTTATGGAGAGCAGATGGTATAGTGTCTAAGAAGAGGATATCCTGTGGCTCCCTTTGATACCCATTCCTCCAGTAAAAAGCAGCAACACTGTCAGGGTTGGGATCTGAATTTCAGGCATTCTTCCTGAATGACTTAATTTAACTCAGGATACTGTGCACATGGTTGGTTCCAATGAATAAACAGGCTTTGCTACATAGCGCAGTATAGAATTGTATTGTCCATCCATGATGGACATTTGTCTTTGCCATCACTTTACAGAAATCAGGTACGAGACAGAAGCGTGAGGTCAATCACCTGCAGATGGTGGTGTGGACCTCCAGCTGGACGATGTGTTCGCTGCTTTCCTGTAGGACAACAACATGGTGCGTGAGAACAGGTTGAGAACAATGTTATCTTTCCTTGAATCCTCTCCTTGCTTAACATAATAAATATACGCCAGTTAGCAGACGCTTTTAGCCAAAGCGACTTGCATCATGCGTGCATACATTATACGTAAGGGCAGAACCAGGAATTGAACCCACTATGCTGGTGTTGCAAGCACCACGCTCTACCAACTGAGCTGCCAACTGTGCTTCCGTCTGCCATGCAAGGAATTCCTTGCTGACGTTTTGAGGAGGCAGGGAGAGGATGGTAGAAGAGGACACAAGGAATCAAGGAAAGACGACTGAGAAAGAGATTTGGAATGTAGCATGGGGATGTATGAGAGAGGATGAACCCTGACCTCTGTGCCTGTTTTTGTTCCTGTTTGATCCGCATGGCCTCCAGTTTCACCGGGCTGGGGATGAAGGTGATGTCCGCCCCCTCCTTCACCAGCCGACCGATCCACCAGTCATTGCTGTATTTCTGCAGACAAAGAGACAAAATGTCAATGGTGTTCCAACAATATGGCAGCAGTGGATAATGTGGCTAATGTCTTAGTAACTGAAGTGAAAGAGATGCCTGTCAAAGTCATAGTCTTACATATTGTCAACGTGTAAGGACTATGTTACAATAGCCACTGGTTAAGCGAAATGTAATTAGAGTGGAGATAATATATGTGATCGTGATATGGTGACAGGGATTGTTGATGATGACGCATACGGAACTCCACTCACCTCTTTTATGTGTAGAAAGTCTTTGGTTTCAAAGTTGATAGCAGCACCTTGGACAGGACAGTCCCCATCTAGAGCCCCACAGTAACTCACGTTGGTCTTCACTGCAAATGCTACCGGTTTCGACTGGGGAGGACAGAGAGAGACTCAACATATATGAAGTGTTTATGAAAGGATTCTGTTACCTGACGATATTCCATCCTATGGGGATCTCTCATTTTTTATATTCAACACTTAGTTGCCTGAGAACACATTCACATTTACGATCAGAGGAATAGTTGCAGGGGAGAAGAGAGCTTGAAGAAGGGTCACTCCCCTTAGCTCTCTCCAGCTGCAGTTGGGCCTGAATAAACTCCTATATAAACTCTACTGACTAAAGTTGAACTCTTACCATAGCTCAGTTGGGCCTGACGTTTGGCTTCAAGCTAATTCACTAACTAAACTCCTGACTCTGCTTACTAACTCTACTAATCTTGGCTCTCTGACTAGTGGGTAGAGGAGAGGTTGCTTATCTTGGCTCTCTGACTAGCGGGTGGAGGAGAGGTTGCTTATCTTGGCTCTCTGACTAGCGGGTGGAGGAAAGGTTGCTTATCTTGGCTCTCTGACTAGCGGGTGGAGGAGAGGTTGCTTATCTTGGCTCTCTGACTAGCGGGTGGAGGAGAGGTTGCTTATCTTGGCTCTCTGACTAGCGGGTAGAGGAGAGGTTGCTTATCTTGGCTCTCTGACTAGCAGGTGGAGGAAAGGTTGCTTATCTTGGCTCTCTGACTAGCGGGTGGAGGAGAGGTTGCTTATCTTGGCTCTCTGACTAGCGGGTGGAGGAAAGGTTGCTTATCTTGGCTCTCTGACTAGCGGGTGGAGGAGAGGTTGCTTATCTTGGCTCTCTGACTAGCGGGTGGAGGAAAGGTTGCTTATCTTGGCTCTCTGACTAGCGGGTGGAGGAGAGGTTGCTTATCTTGGCTCTCTGACTAGCGGGTGGAGGAAAGGTTGCTTATCTTGGCTCTCTGACTAGCGGGTGGAGGAAAGGTTGCTTATCTTGGCTCTCTGACTAGCGGGTGGAGGAGAGGCTGCTTATCTTGGCTCTCTGACTAGCGGGTGGAGGAGAGGTTGCTTATCTTGGCTCTCTGACTAGCGGGTGGAGGAAAGGTTGCTTATCTTGGCTCTCTGACTAGCGGGTGGAGGAGAGGTTGCTTATCTTGGCTCTCTGACTAGCGGGTGGAGGAGAGGTTGCTTATCTTGGCTCTCTGACAGGCGGGTGAAGGAGAGGTTGCTTATCTTGGCTCTCTGACTAGCGCGTGGAGGAGAGGTTGCTTATCTTGGCTCTCTGACTAGCGGGTGGAGGAGAGTTTGCCTACCTTGGCTCTCTGACTAGCGGATGGAGGAGAGGTTGCTTATCTTGGCTCTCTGACTAGCAGGTGGAGGAAAGGTTGCTTATCTTGGCTCTCTGACTAGCGGGTGGAGGAGAGGTTGCTTATCTTGGCTCTCTGACTAGCGGGTGGAGGAAAGGTTGCTTATCTTGGCTCTCTGACTAGCGGGTGGAGGAGAGGTTGCTTATCTTGGCTCTCTGACTAGCGGGTGGAGGAGAGGTTGCTTATCTTGGCTCTCTGACAGGCGGGTGAAGGAGAGGTTGCTTATCTTGGCTCTCTGACTAGCGCGTGGAGGAGAGGTTGCTTATCTTGGCTCTCTGACTAGCGGGTGGAGGAGAGTTTGCCTACCTTGGCTCTCTGACTAGCGGATGGAGGAGAGGTTGCTTACCTTGGCTCTCTCCAGCTGCAGTTGGGCCTGGCGCTCGGCTTCAAGCCGAGACGCCTCGGGGTCGTCCTCCAGGGACACGTCGGAATCCGAGGGTCTACTAGTGTAGGAATCAGCTGAACCCTAGAGAGAGGGAGGGAGAGACAGAGAACGAGAGAGAGAGGGAGAAGACAGAGACAGAGAGACATAGAAACAGAGAGGCAGAGAGAGGAATAACAAGAGAGTCATCCTACAGGAAGGGGAGAAACATAACACCACACAGGAGCCCATTTCCTGTAAACTTACTTCGACTGTATTGCTGATAATGTTTCTATCATTCAAATCCAAGCTCTCAGTGTCACCCATTACTTCAGATCAGATGGCTTTATGTGGACTCCCTGCTCCAGTACTTGAGATGAGCACGTTCTGTCCCTTTACCTGCTGCAGGTACCTGTCTGGCCTGGCCCTGGCCGTGCACCCATGGGACCTGCCTAGCTGGGACTGGCAGTTCCAGTTCCTCTTCAGTTCCTGCTTTCCAAAGCAGTCCACTCTGGGGAGCATGTGTGTGAGGCAAGCACTGCAACAACATGCAGTACATATGGTAGCGTTCCAATGTTTATTTACTAAAGTGAATGAAGGGAAACCTTGTCTTATATACAGTATGTCTACCGTCGATTGTGCTGCAATAGATGCTGCAACCACATTCAGCCACAAAGGAGTACACACTATTCTGAACATACGTGTATCTTCTAATCTAAACAGTATTATCAAGTTCATATCGCCCACCATCAGTAAGTCACCACACAATCACAGCCATAACTTTGGAGACATGAAGACCATAACCAGGGTAGGTATCAAGTTGTTAAAATATCTCAAGACTTTCGGAAAGAAACCTGGTTAAAGGAAGAGCAGTCCAAGACACTAATTGCCTCATCGTATCAGCTCACTGTCAGACAAACCTGTCATGGGTAAAAATACATCTCCCCCTCCTCGGTCAGCCCTAAACCCAACATGCTCTCCACTCACCGTCACCGCTTTCCAATCCCCGTCTCCTTTCAGTCCCAGCTGGCCCACACACACCAGAGGAAGACTGACTCCTCACATGCCAGGCTGATACACATAAACACCCACACACACCACTTCCAAATACAGCTCCAAATATAGCTCAATAACAACGGCACAGCAGCAGGCAGCCTTCTCTTTTTTCAACTGTCTCTCTCTCTTTTTTCTCCACCCCTCCCTCTTCCTCCCTCCCTCCCTTTCCCCTCTCCCAAGTCATTTCTGCGGGCTCGATCCAGAGCACAGCTTTTCTCTTTTTTTTACTTTTTTTTTTACTTGTCTTTCTCCACCCCCTGCTCCCCTTCTTCCCCTCTCTCTCCCCCATCCCAAAACATTTGGGGCTTGATCTATCTCTTTCTTTCTTTCACCTATCTCCTCCCCTCTCTCCCCATCCCCTCGTCCCAAAATCATTTGGGCACCAGGCTGGATTTAGCGATCCAGAGTACAGTTATCATGTAAATATCAACGCGTGCCGAGAGGGGCTGGCGTCTAAAGATACTTCGACCACAGGACGAAACAAAGCAGAATTAACAAGAAAGACGCTAATTCAGTTTGGTTAGTAGTGCTGCGGATGAGACTAATACATAATACCCTGAAAAATATATTGTGTGTGTTTTAACATATCATCTATGCTAACGCTCTATAACTTGTTATAAGCATCTATGAGCCTTTATAATGCCTTATAATAATGATTAGCAGTGCTGCGGATGGGAGTGACTAATACAGTAAACAGTTGCATGTGTTTCACATTAGATGCCTTTCTGCATGCAGGCGTAACCCCAACCGCCGTGTTCTTATGCTATCTGGGGGGCCCAATCAATGCCATATTACAACCTTTGTGTGGTGATAATTGCTTTGTTTGCACTGTAACCTGTTCATTCCTATGCCCTGCGACCGTGATACATAGACCTAAAGGACGAGATAATAAGAAGACCCAGTGGCAGAATAAAATCACAAAACCGGACAGCAACCTCTGTCCAGTGAAGTCCACAAAGCATATTGCATGTACAGTAACAGACAGTTACATGACCTACAGCATGGTCAAGCAAGTTAACGTTTCCAACGTTTTCGGACCACTAAACAACTATTGATTTAGGACCAGGAGAGTTACCGCAAGTTACAAAGAAAACAGGGGCTGCCTCCACTATTCCAGCACCATTTCAACTTCAACATGTCAGCATCATCAAATCACCTCTGCTTTGTCTAATACAGTGACAATTTAGTCCAATCAACATAAGCTCAATATGATGTGGCTGTCCATGGTTCTGATTTCTGTATGTGTGTGTGTGTGTGTGTGTGTGTGCGTGTTCGTGCAAGTAGAAAAAAATGTTGACTCACCCTACTTGTAGAGAAACGCCAATGCCATCCTTCTCTCGTTCATGTTGACGAAACAGTCTATCACTCTGTCATACAGTACACACTTTTAGTTTTTGTTGTCCTTGGCTACCTGGCTAAAATGCTTGCTCGCTAGCCTAACTTCCATTCATGGGCAACGTTAGCTAGTTAACTTTGGCATTCTACATCTAGCATATATATTCAACTTCCATCCTCTCAGGCCAGGGCCACAAAAATGTATGAATTAATGGTTGGATCAGAATCGCCATTATAATCATTGGCTAGTACAGAGAATTAAGTAAAACCACAAGTACAAGTCCCTATCTCCATCCATGGCTAATTTAGGAAAGGGAAAATTTTAGCTAGCTGGCTAAGCAGGCCTGCTGAGGAAAACAACACAAATCAAGTTTTTCTGTCAATGACGTATGCTATCAATGGGATTTCATAGGAGTGACGCCAAATCCAAGCTGGCTTCCCTTGACAATTTTTTTTGGTGCGCCAGGACCATTCATGGTTGAGCTCAACGCTGAATGGCCAGATGGGGAGGCCAGATGCTCACTGGCTTCGTTTGCCTTCAATGCTATAGGCGGCAACAATGTCATACTCGTTTGGACCAGACAGCATCAGATAGGTGTCCTACACATAGAGAGACAGAAGGGCGCTGTTTCGCTCGCTCGGATGCTTTCTCCTGTGAGATACATTCAGCCTCTTGCAAATTGAAGGAAAATTATGAAACATGGTCAATTCCCTTGGCATCCCATGAATACACGCCATTGCTCTCTTTCCAGTAGCAGCAAGTTGGAACACCGGCCGGATTCTGTCAAGTTCCACCCAGTGCATCCTCAGAGTAAAGTGTGAGAGACCGGAGGAGAGAGGAGGGGAGAGGAAAGAGGGTCGGAGAGCAGGGAAAAGGAGGGGAGAGGAAAGAGGGTCGGAGAGCAGGGAAAAGGAGGGGAGAGGAAAGAGGGTCGGAGTGCAGGGAAAAAGAGGGGAGAGGGGTAGAGCGGAAGAGACTCGATGGATATAAAGGCCCTCTCTCTCTGACACTGTCCTGATCTCACAGTCCCACACCATAGCTAGAGTATATCTCTTAGATTATTCCAATTTCCACTTCCCTGGTCTGTGAATCTGAGCAAAACCAAACCCGTTGTTCGCTTTTGCCAAGAACTTATTGTCAGACACCAGTTGAATTATATCATTTTCAAATGATGAGCCAGCTTGTTATTCTGAAGACGACTGTATCGCCTATAACAACAATCATTGCAACATCCACCATATATCATACCAGGGCTTTAAAAGATCACCCTAAGAAGTCACTGCCAACCACACAACACTGAGACAGATCAATACAGCCATGTGATACTAGAAGAGACACAAGATCCTAGAAGGGGATGACATTCAGTTGGCGTGGCTGTAACATATGTGGTGTAGCGAGAGAGAGAGAGAGAGAGAGAGAGAGTGAGAGACACAAAGGGAGCGAGAGACAGAGAGAGACAGAGAGAGAGAGACAGAGAGAGAGAGAGAGACAGAGAGAGAGAGCGAGAGAGAGAAATAATGAGTAACAATAACTTGGCTGTATACATACCAGAACCGAGTAAATGTGCAGGGGTATTCCCTTGCACATTGCCGACAGTAGCTACCGCCCTCTCACAGACACACACATTTCACGTATTCCTCTCTGACAAGAAAATAAGAAAGCATTTTCTCAGCGAATAATACATGAGGTAGCAACAACATAGTTTGTCCAGGTGGTGGCACCCCACACACAGCAGTCAGTTGAGTCAGCATCTCTCAGTATTTAACTTATTTAACTAGGCAAGTCAGTTAAGAACAAATTCTTATTTACAATAATGGCCTACACCGGCCAGACCCAATTGTGCACCCCCCTATGGGACTCTCAATCACAGCCAGTTGTGATACAGCCTGGATTTGAACCAGGGTGTCTGTAGTGAGGCCTCTAGCACTGAGATGCAGTGCCTTAGACCGCTGTGCCACTCAGGAGCCCCGTATAGATAATAATAATACCACTTTCCCCCCAATAACAGACAAACTCATGGACAATTTCCATTCAGCTGCTCAGATTCTGTTTTTGTAAACCCACGTTTTTGTTGATTGAGATGATTTAGTTTGAATTTGTTTTATATAAAATCTCTTATGACATGTCATACTTGTTATACCATTCTATATCTTTTAACTGAATTGATCCCCTTTTATAATTTCCAAACTCGGTATTCAGCACAAATATCTCAGACAAGATAGCAACAGCAACATGCAAAGTACAAAGTGGAGCAGAGAAAGTCCAGAGAGGAGAGATGGAAAGACATGTGTTCCTGTATACCTGACGAGGAAGGGGAAAGGCAGAGGAAGAGTGGGGGTTATGCTTACAGAGTGAGTGAACAAGAACAGGCTTTCTACTGAGGTAGGTAGAGCACGTTGAAAACATGAGGAGGGGTAGAGCACGGAAGAGAGGAGAGACGGAGCGGTACCAGAGGAGAGGAGCGGTAGGAGGAGAGTGAGGAGGAGAAGAGCATTAGAGCATTAGATTAGAAGAGAGGTACCAGATTGTGGAAACGGAGAGCAGATGGAAAGACAGACAGATGGCCTGATGCTGCAGAGAGAGAGAGAGAGAGAGAGAGAGAGAGAGAGAGAGAGAGAGAGAGAGAGAGAGAGAGAGAGAGAGAGAGAGAGAGAGAGAGAGAGAGAGAGAGAGAGAGAGAGAGAGAGAGAGAGAGAGAGAGAAAGCAACAGAGAGCAACACAATACCTTATTACCGATGAGTCCTGTAGCGCTCGAGTCGGACATGCTTCTACCGCTGCCTTCTCTCTCTTCCTCTCCATCTCACACATGCAGACCCCTCCCCTCCTCTGCTTCCCCAGCCTCCAAGCCCGTCGTTAGTTACAGGCAGAGAGAGAGGCAGTGCGCTCAGGCTCGGCCTAAGTGCTCCGTCCTGACATTAGTGCACTGCCTGCCTGCCTGACTTGGCTGGGCTGAATGCCTCAACAGCCATTTCCTATACAAAATGTATGCCCTAACTGCAGTACTGGAGCTTGGTGTGCCGTATACGCCCTCTCACTGGCCGGGTCGGTTCTGCTCGAGTCTCTCTCTCCCAAGCTTCAAACACTTTCTTTCTCCCTTCTTTTCCTTCCTTCTTTTTTTGTTATTTTATGCAAGAAGACCTTGTTCCTTTCTTTCCTCTTCTCTCGATTCTTCTTCTTCTACACGCCCCTCCAGTTACCATGACACTGCTTATCCACTGTACTGTAGTGTACCCCTTCTCCCTTTTCTCTAGTCTGTAGAACACACGGACCTCATTTCTCCTGCCAGGTAAAATACATCCCTGTCCTCTGCAGGAAGGAGACTATATTTTTCTTCTCCTGCTTGTAACTGTATTTAGAACCCCTGCCTTTACATTACACATTGTTTACAACACATTGTTTACAACACATCCCCCTCTATATGATCTCTGTGATAACTCTATGATAACCTCGTTATGTGATAACACTCTATGATAACCTCACCATATGACAATCTCACTATGTAATAACCTCTCTGTGTGATAACCTCTATATGTGATAACCTCTCTATGTGATAACTATCTATGATAACCTCTCTGTGTGATAACTCTCTATGATAACCTCTCTGTGTGATAACTCTCTATGATAACCTCTCTATGTGATAACTATCTATGATAACCTCTCTGTGTGATAACTATCTATGATAACCTCTCTGTGTGATAACTCTCTATGATAACCTCTCTATGTGATAACTATCTATGATAACCTCTCTGTGTGATAATGCTCTATGATAAACTCTCTGTGTGATAACGCTCTATGATAACCTCTCTATGTGATAACTCTCTATGATAACATCTCTATGTTATAACCTCTCTATGATAATCTCCCTATGTGATAACTCTCTATGTTATAACCTCGCTATGATAACCTCTCTATGTGATATCTCTCTATGATAACCTCTCTATGTTATAACCTCTCTATGATAACCTCCCTATGTGATAACTCTCTATGTTATAACCTCGCTATGATAAACTCTCTGTGTGATAACGCTCTATGATAGCCTCTCTATGTGATAACTCTCTATGATAACATCTCTATGTTATAACCTCTCTATGATAACCTCTCTATGTGATAACTCTCTATGATAACATCTCTATGTTATAACCTCCCTATGTGATAACTCTCTATGTTATAATCTCGCTATGATAAACACTCTGTGGGATATCTCTCTATGATAACCTCTCTATGTTATAACCTCGCTATGATAAGCACTCTGTGGGATAACTATCTATGATAATCTCTCTATGTTATAATCTCTCTATGATAACCTCTCTATGTTATAATCTCTCTATGATAACCTCCCTATGTGATACCTCTCTATGATAAACTCTCTGTGGGATAACTCTCTATGATAACCTCTCTATGTTATAATCTCTCTATGATAATCTCTCTATGTGATATCTCTCTATGATAACCTCTCTATGTTATAATCTCTCTATGATAACCTCCCTATGTGATAACTCTCTATGATAAACTCTCTGTGGGATAACTCTCTATGATAACCTCCCTATGTGATACCTCTCTATGATAAACTCCCTATGTGATACTCTCTATGATAACCTCTCTACGTGATAACTGTGATCATGAAGGATATATTTCACAAACTAACCAACACCATGGGCCAGTAGCAGAGAGTGGTTGGTAATCATGGGGAAAAACACTGGCTGTGACTGACACAGCACCCTATTCATGAAAAGTGCATACCTTCTATACCGTACTGTAGTGTACTATATGAAATAAGATGCACTATCTAAGGAATAGGGTGTCATTTCTGATTGGCCCATCATCACTGTAGTCATCAGCCACCTCCATAAAGAAACTAAACAAAGAGATCTAGCTGTTATGTAACTGAACTCAGCAATAATAATGATACTACAGTATCAACCAATAGAGGGAGGGTTACGAAGACTATATAGTCCATAACTTAATACATCTGCCTTATAACTTTGTCAATTAGCTGTGTGGTTTACCATCCTTCATCGGCAAAGTGCTGTGTTTACAATTTGAGTCCAGCGACTGCCTGGTCCTACCTCTATAGCTTCCATAGTTCACTAGCAGTGCTGAGACAATAGCTCGTTCTCAATTAGTCTTTTCCTCGATCCCTTGCGTCCTCTCCCTTCGCTTCCTTCTCCTTGGACCTTCTCCTCCAATGGCCTTTGAGAAAGAAGTGAGGAGCGATGACATGAGAAAACGAGGAAAGACGAATCGAGAAAGAGAGAGAAATGTAAATGTACACACGCACACACACTAACAAATGCATTCAAGCACACACAGCAAGCAATAATTGTCTTTCTTTTCGGCATCAGACCTGCCTTATTCTAAGTTTAAACATAGTTTGTGTGTTTACTTTGTTAACATCTGACTCCAGAAGTATCTGTTCTTGCAATTTGTAGTCTATGATATTTCAGATTTAGATATGACTATTTTTCAATAACTAGTTTGGATGTATTTAACTACTTTTTCAAAGTAACTTTAGTTCAGTAAACTATATTTTTCATAGGGGTAACTTTAGTGTAGCTTAACTTCTTCCAGTGTGAAGTAATTGACAGCTTGGTAAACTAGATTTTTAGAAGTAGCTTCCCCAACACTGCGCGCACACACGCACGCACGCACGCACGCACGCACGCACGCACGCACGCACGCACGCACGCACGCACGCACGCACGCACGCACGCACGCACGCACGCACGCACGCACGCACGCACGCACGCACGCACGCACGCACGCACGCACGCACGCACGCACGCACGCACGCACGCACGCACGCACGCACGCACACACACACACACACACACACACACACACACACACACACACACACACACACACACACACACACACACACACACACACACACACACCAGCCCTATTGTTCCTGACCCAGGGTCTAATAAGACTGGGCCCTGCCTGCATGCTCTCCCACTCAGGCTACCTCAGGCACTAAGGACCCTACTTAAGATGGGCCATTAACCTGCTAGTATACACTCTCCCCACTCTCCCTCTCATTCAACTTTGGCTGCTAAAGAATAAAGTGCACCAACTGCTTTCAGCTGAAACGTCTAAGTGTTTTATGGATGTGTTGCCGTTTTTATTTCATTCAAGGCATTGCAAACAAACACGCACACACACACGCACACACGCACACGCACACGCACACGCACACACACGCACACAATTACACACACACACACAATCACGCGGGCATGCACGTGGACACACACATGCTCACCCACACATGCTCACACACACACACACAAACACACACACATGCTCACACACACACACACACACACACACACACACACACACACACACACACACACACACACACACACACACACACACACACACACACACACACACACACACACACACAGACACACACACACACACACACACACACACAAACAGAGAGACACACACGCACATACAAACAGAGAGACACACACACTTCAAAAGCCCTGGTCTTAGAACCGAGAAGATGGGATGACTATTTGCATCATTAGTGTTGTGCTGGAACAGCTACTGAGTCGCAGAGGAGTTCTAACTCACTCAGAGGGAGGGGAATGCAGATAGAGAGAGAAATGACAAAGAAAGAGTGAGGCCAAAACAGAGTGAAAAGGGAAGGAGGGAGGTAGCAGAGAGAGTGGCGGGATAGCAAAAGAGAGAAAGAAGAGGAGCGAGAGATTGAGAGAGAGAGAGAGAGAGAATGAAAGTGCGAGAGAGAGAAAGAAAGAGAGAATGTTAGTATCTCAGCAGACCAAGGACTGGAGATTGAAAACGGAATGTTTTTTTGCTGTGAGTTGGTCGTTCTAAATATAGCCTCCCTCCATTCTCCTCTCCTCCCTCTCCTACTTTCCTCACAGCCCTGGCACCGCACATCTCTGAACACCCGTGACAATCCTTGGAGGCTAGGTGGCTAGGAGGATAGGTGGGGGGGTGGAGGGATTCTAGGAGGACGGCTGGATGGGACTGGGGGTTGTCAAAGTTCACCGCGTATTGTTGAATTCCCTCGAGAGAGACTAAATCGAATTAGACAACTGCACACAACAATACTCAAATCCACTGAAGCCAGATATTTGATCAGACAGTGGACACTATAGCTACTGCATATAGAGATCCGATCCCACATAGTCATTAGAGCAGTTGCTCCAGTCCACAGCCCTGCCCTGGGTGTGATTTGACCTGTTCCTCTCCTGTGAGCTCATATCTTTGACCATTCAAATCCACTGAAGCCAGATATACCATCAGTTAACACTATACTGTATAGGGATTAGTCATTAGGCCAGTTGCCTCCACTCCAAAGACCTGAATGTGATTTGACATCTTCTATGAGCTCATTCCACTACTTCACAGTACTGAGTCAAGTCAATGCAAGCCAAGCATCCCTGTGCTGACCTGGTAACACATCCACCCTACTTGCTAAAAGCTTTCTCGAAAGGAAGAAAATATCAAAGCCAGTATGAAAACCGGTCCCTCTGTACAAGAGCAGGGGCAGTCCTGGTACCCAGTTCCAAGTGGGTCATGTAGGTTTTCCACATAACTAACAGCAGAGCAGAACATGTGATCTGGGATAGCTTTCTTAGCTAGTTTTCCAACAATTGCCGACAGATTTTTATGCGAATATTCTAAAATATGCATTAAAAAAACCAACACATTTTTCCACCAGAGGTGTTTCCATCAAACTGACTAAAAAGATGACTTAGTGCACATAAAAAAACGGATGTTGTGAGGTTCACTGAACAACATCCGTTACAGGAGAGCTATGTCAAGTATTGTCACCCAGGTACCCACTACGATGTATGTTTTTGACACACCAACCAGAGCACCAGAGCATGTGAGCTAACAGAGATATAATTACAGACAGAGGACATTCAAACCCGGCCCAGACAGTCCCCTGACGACGCAATGGGATCAAGACATTGAGAGCAAGACCCGAGTCAATCAATATGAGAGACACACAGATTGATCATTTATCCTGTTCTAAGCGACCAGCACCAGGACAGCGAGCCAGTCATCATCTCCTCTCCATGACCTCCCCTGATCTAGTTACCACACACTGCTTTCTTACTGCACTCTTGCCTATGTGTCTGTGTGTCTGTGTGTGTGTGTCTGTGTGTGTGTGTGTGTGTGTGTGTCTGTGTGTGTGTGTGTCTGTGTGTGTGTGTCTGTGTGTGTGTGTGTGTGTGTGTCTGTGTGTGTGTGTGTGTGTGTGTGTGTGTCTGTGTGTGTGTGTGTCTGTGTGTGTGTGTGTGTGTGTGTCTGTGTGTGTGTGTGTCTGTGTGTGTGTGTCTGTGTGTGTGTGCCTGTGTGTCTTTCAATCAACTACCATCGTTACACATCGTTACAACAACAATGCATCACTGCACCTTTCATCTCTCTCCAGCAGTGAGCTGTCGTAGCCTAGCTTCTCTGCTACCCCACCAAGGACACTCAGTTCTCACAGACAAGTGTTCTTCCCTCCTTCCCCCCGCGTGCACACACACACACACACACGCACACACACACCTGCCTGTATGCCCCCTGTTAAAAATAGGAGGTATCTCATCTCCAGTCACTGCTAGAAACACTGCCGATGCAATGAGGACACTGTAATGATATGAATCATCAGGAAGGAACAAACACTGACAGAGGCATAGACAGAGGCATACGGTACGACAGGAGGAGCAGGAGGAGCAAGAGCTGGAGGCCAGGCTGGGGTGGGAATGTATGCCCAGGCCAGGGAGTGATCCAGGGAGTGATCTCTATGGTTACCGCCGAAATGGCATTTCCTAAATAACTGAAGTGTACTAAAAATTAGGAAAACCTTCCTAATATTGAATTGCCCCCCCCCTCTGTTGCCCTCAGAACAGCCTCAATTTGTCGAGGCATGGACTCTACAAGGTGTCGCATCCACAGGGATGCTGGCCCATGTTGACTCCAATGCTTCCCACGGTTGTTTCATGTTGGCTGGATGTCCTTTGACACTTCTCTGTTTTCTCAATGACATTCAAATCACCGTTGAAAAAAGGCGCAAGTTTGAAGTTTGTTCCACCTGAGTGAGTCTGACCATAAGTCAGAGACCACTATGATGACACACCAAAATATGTTTGATCTCGGGAAAAGAGCAGGAACTAGGCTTTTGTAGGCTACAGTCCAAGCTACGTCTTCCAGTGGTGTGACTGCTGTCGGCATCCAAAGATGGTCCAACGTGAATAAACGTATGGAGGTAAGGATGACAGCAGTGGTGTAGTCTACGGTGATATGGACATCACTTATTATTAATATCTATATCGCTCATTGATGTGAATCACACTGCTGCTCTCTCATTTAGCCGCCTTACGGAATGTGGTTGTTGTGGATGGCTGTTCACAAATATAAATGTGTATTTGAAGCCAATAATGGTTGAATTCAAGTTTAAGCTGCCTAACAATCATTGTTTTTGAAACCAGTGGACAGCCAGTGAAAAATGCTCTCCTGCAACAGCTGCATAGTGTGGATCCCAGCCTATGGAATAAAAGTGGGGATTTTATTGCTCAATCTAATTCATGCTGATAAAAAAAAAGTCCATAGGCCTAATGGACACATGCTCAAACTTGCACACAGTAGTTGCTACATCAATTTTTTGACTTATATATATATATATATACACACACACACACACATACAGTACCAGTCAAAAGTTTGGACACACCTACTCATTCAAGGGTTTTTCTTTATTTTTACTATTTTATACATTGTAGAATAATAATGAAGACATCAAAACAAAAAAAAGCACATATGGAATCATGTAGTAACCAAAAAAGGGTTAAATAAATCAGAATACATTTGATAATTTAGATTCTTCAAAGTAGCCACCCTTTGCCTTAATGCCATCTTTAAACACTCTTGGCATTCTCGGAATGTAATTACGTTACAGAGTTTGGGTAGTCTAAAAGTTACGTTACTGATGACAGTTTTGGACAGGTAACTAGTAACTGTAACAGATTACATTTAGAAAGTAACCTACCCAACCCTGAGTAAGTACACTACTTTTGACCAGGGTTTCCCTGTGTAGAGCACTTCTTTCGACCAGAGTCTATGGCCCTAGTCGAAAGTTGTGCACTATTATAGTGACTAAGGTGCCATTTCTTTCATCAACTAGGCTGGCTGGCTGTGGGCTTGGCCTTGCATCGCTGTGCTGTTGCTGTGAATACTTAGTCTTTTATCTCCACAGGGACTCCTCAACCTGACTCCACCGAGCTGCTGCTTCAAAGTATCTCCACTGAGAAGCTACTGGAGCTAACCCATATACAGCCATCATGTGTACCTACAGTACTGCGCTGCCTGCACCCTTCACATTTGAATTGCATCTTCATTAGACCCATAGAAGCCATGTACTGTACCTAGACCTGCGCACTGTGCTGCATGCCTCCTGTGTATTATACATCACCAAACATTACTTTACTCAGATAAATCTGTAGCTAATCCATATAGTACAGCCACCATGTACTGTACCTACTGTAGCACCGACAGTACTGTGCTGCGGGCATCCTGTAATGGCTGAATCCTTCGGATTAGTGCATGTTATTTAGAATCTGGCCTAATTAGGCTATGCCAGGATACAGCTTTGTACAATTGGTGTGTCGTGATTATTGTATTGGTGAGAGGGATTTAGGAATGTCATATTCATAAATGTATGAATATGCATATTGTTCCCCCCTTAAAGTCATTCAATTCGTATCATTTTGCCTTTTCTTTTTTATTCACACATCTGAAAAGAATACTGCTATTTATCTAAGACATTCTGTATGTTATGGATAAGGTTAATATTGAATGCATGGCACTCAGCTACTGTCGCCTATTTCAAATTCAATAATGAGTGAAAAGATGACAGCTGTCAGTACATGGAAGTTTTAGCCATAGGGAGATGTAGAGGACTCATCTTTGTCTCTGTCAAGAGTCCTCTATGGTTCTAGTAATGGGGAACCTGGTTTTGTTCATTCGGGTTGGTGAATTGGTGTAAATATGGAGTTGTGAGGTGTCTTAGATAGGGCTTGCCTTGTAAACCAACGGGGTAATACAGGATAAGAATTGACTTAATGCCTGCACATATAATGCTTTATAACTTGTTATAAGCATGTATGAGCCTTTATAATGTTTTAAAATGAGGCATATAATGAGGAATTTATAAACAATTACAATCATTTATAATGACTTATTCATGAAATTCTAAAGTGTAACCAGCTGTATAGAGGGCACACATTTCCATTATATTTCCACTTGTATTCCAATAGAAAACGACCCGTAGAGTGACTAAAGAGTATTTTTCTTGAGACAGGAAGGAAGCAGAGAGAGACAGAAACTGAGTCTTCACCTCTCTAGACTGAGGTGGTTCATCAAATTTAATCAAAGCATTGCAATCTGACACGCCAGTGCAAAGGCACACACACACACACACGCACACGCGGATACGCAAACATGAATGCACACGTACACTCACACACCAACACACGCACACACACAAAAACGCACACACACACACAGAAAGCACACCTCTCCTCACAGGACAGGCTTTTAGTGCTCTGTCTCACGCAGTATTTAATTGACCCCACACAGGAAGCATAGCGGTCCCAAATGCACTCCTTCCCTCCACACATATACAGCACACACACACACACACACACACACACACACACACACACACACAGCACACACACAGCACACACACACACACACACACACACACACACACACACACACACACACACACACACACACACACACACACACACACATAGCACAGCACAGAGAAAAGAGGATAAAGCATGAATGCCTGCCAGTATATGCACAGCTTCTTCCCCACCCCTGCCTCTCCTCAGCTACTGAACATAACCAGCTAGGTCACCCTTGATACAAGTCAGTATTCGACGTCCATCCATGTCTGAAGATGTGGAAACTGACCACTAGGGGCAACAGTGAGCGCTGTCACCTTGAAGTAGATTTCAGGTTTACTAGGGTGTTGTGGACAGGGATCGTGGATTGGCGTAACATCTGCCTCTGATTCCAAAGGTAGCAAGTTCAAATACAACAATAAAAATATGTTTTTGATATTTTTGTTTTAAGCCAATCCCAAACCTTAACTTAACCATTCATAGTTAAAACCTTAAGAATTTGGAGTTAACGCCTGAACTTAACCCTAACTTTTAAAAATATGAGTTAATCCCTCAATTTAACCGCAAACACTTAGCATTTTGACGTTTGGAACAACTTTGAAATTTGACATTTGAGAAACATGGATGAACGTCTAATTCTGACGGGAGACCATGAGAGCTGGTTGAACATAACAGCAGTTCTGCAACTTATAACCCAGAATACACCAGAACCGTTCAGCAGCAGTGTCATCAATGGAGCAAGATTCATGTCACTGAACATCAAGTTTATTGGACATAAGACTGATAATACTGTAAGCTTGAGTGAAGGGACAATGAAAGATTAAATCAGATGTCATATTTCTTAACATGCACAGTTGCCTGACGACTCAAACTGAGTTATTTCCACTGCTCTGTCGTTCGCTACATACTTCAAGTCTGAGACTGCCGTCGTTGAAGTCGTTTGTGGTGACGTCAAAATGAGGGGCGTTATACAAAACAAAGTCATCAGCGATTGGATCGTCTCTAACCAATCAGAGTATCTAAGCCAATGAGGAAGTTTCAAATCACCGCTATACCCATGTGTGTTCTGGTTCTGGACCAACCCATCCGTTTTTGGGACCAATCAGACGGCCCCGAGCGGGATTGCATTCGGTGTATGCTCGGGGAAGCACTCAGATCCAGACTCATTGGGAGAAGAAACTAACGTCCGTGGGCGTGGCATAGCATTTGGCCAGAGCAAGGAGTCTGGGTAGCCAGGCAAAAAGCTGCTACCCATGAGAGTTGTCCCAGAGTGCGAAACATTTTAACAGAAGCAGTAGCTGTTGTATGAACTTGATAAAACTCTATTTTCAGCTCAAGGTACTGGAAGATCAACTCTTTTTTAGGTTTTGATTGATCTAATTTTGATCAAAGAAAATTCACCAAATTTAAATCTAGAAAACACATCAATAAGAAAATACAATACACATGTTCTGTTCTCTGAAGAATGCCTATGCAGGCAGAGAGAATAGAATAGAACAGAAGCAGCTGAATAGTCTCGAGAAAGATAGAATGTACGGTGGGTACTTACTCTGTTGGAGGTAGGAAGAGAAAGCTCTCTCCCCCTCTCTGTCTATCTCTCTCTCTCGCTCTTTTGCTCTGCTACCAGTCGTGGTGTTCTCTCTCTCCAGGGTAGCGGTGAAGTGAACTGTAGCGTGCTTATAAGCAGTCTATCCCTTTCTGTTTCACTCTACCCCCTCCTCCCTCTCCGATACACAACCATTTGCCACGTCATTAGGGCTCCTTTCTTTCTATCCTATCCGGCACTCTTTCTTTCCTTCACCCCCCTTTCTCTCCCTCTTCATTGTCATTATTTTACCTCTATCACTACCTCCACTGTTCTTCTTAGTTACTCTCTTGGTTACTCTGTTACATTTAACTTTCATACAGCCATATCATATTGTGTGGGACTGATAGAAAGGAATTGTCAGTCTGATTCTGATTCTATCATTTGGTTATTCAATTTTTTTAATCTATATTTAGATAATTGTTACTGTAAGATAACCAGAGTTCATTACAGTGTTAATGCTATAAATGACTGTAAATGAAAGGGACATATCTGTCATTGACTTCAGTTCCTTTGAACATCATGCTGTATTTGTCACGCCCTGACCTGAGATATCTCTGTTTTTTTAATATTTTGGTTAGGTCAGGGTGTGACTAGGGTGGGTATGCTAGTTTTTGTATTGTCTAGGGTTTTTTGTATGTCTGGAGTTTTTGTAGGTCTAGGTGATTTGTATGTCTATGGTGGCCTGATATGGTTCCCAATCAGAGGCAGCTGTTTATCGTTGTCTCTGATTGGGGATCATATTTAGGTAGCCATTTTCCCTTTGGTGTTTGTGGGTTCTTGTTCTATGTTTAGTTGCCTGTCTGCACTACTCATATTAGCTTCACGGTACGTTTTGTTATTTTGTTCGTTTGTTCAGTGTTCATTCTTAAATAAAGAAGAATGTACGCATACGACGCTGCACCTTGGTCTCCTCCTTACAACGGCCGTGACAGTATTGTTAAAATGTCAACCATCTGTGCTGGCCGTAACCCTCTGTAGACCACCAAAGTCATGTCCCATTTTCTTAGTTGATTTCTCAGAATTTCTGTCCATCATTCATACAAGTTATGACGAAATGTAGATTTTACGTGATTTCAATTTACATATACACTCAGTGGCTAGTTTATTAGGTAAACCACCCCATTCACGAAAATGGTTTTCTCCTACAGACAGTGAGTCACGTGGCCATGGCTTGCTATATAAAGCAGGCATCGAGGCATTCAGTTACTGTTAGATTGAACGTTAGAATGGGAAAACGAGTGACCTAAGCGACTTTGAGCATGGTATGATGGTCGGTGCCAGGCGTGCTGGTTCCAGAATTTCAAAAACGGATGGCTTTCTGGGCTTTTGTGGACGGCTCTCTCTTGGCAGGTTTGCTGTGGTGCCATATTCTTTCCATTCTTTAATAATGGATGTAATGGTGGTCCGTGGAATGTTCAAAGTTTCTGATATTTTTTTATAACCCAACCCTGATCTGTACTTCTCCACAACTTTGTCTCTGACCTGTTTGGAAAGCTCCTTGGTCTTCATGGTGCCGCTTGCTTAGTGGTGTTGCAGACTCTGGGGCCTTTCAGAACAGGTGTATGTCTACTGAGATCATGTGACACTTAGATTGCACACAGGTGGACTTTATTTAACTAATTATGTGACTTCTGAAGGTAATTGGTTGCACCAGATCTTATTTAGGGGCTTCGGTGAATACATGCACACGTTTTTATATACATTTTATTTTTTGAAACAAGTTATTTTTTAAATTTAACTTCACCAATTTGGACAATTTTGTGTATGTTCATTACATGAAATCCAAATAAAAATCAATTTAAATTACAGGTGGTTGTAATGCAACAAAATAGGAAAAATGCCAAGGGGGTGAATACTTTTGCAAGGGACTGTAACTATATTTTTGCATTTAAATGTTTTCATGCCCTGAAGAATTCAGGCCATTTTGGAGACTGTTCTGGGGAGGGGGAGGGGGGAGCAATATTATTATTATTATGGAGATTATAATACAGTTTTAAATCTCTCAAAGAACCATAAAGGAAATCACACTACAAACTGTCACCCTTATGCACTTAAGGAAATCACGAATATCATGGACATATTGTAACTAGTGGATATATGGAGCCTTAAATATTCTGACCTAGTGATATATATGTGGCACAGGTTCAATCAAGCTCTTCGTCTTGACTACTTTTTTTATGTCATTCTGGCTAGCACCAGATGTAAAGAAAAAGTGTTGATAGAGGACAGAATGCTGTTGGACCATCAGATAATTGGCATATACATTACTCTTACAGAATTTCCAATTGGGCAAAGATATTGGAAATGTAATTATAAGCCTATTGGATGACAAGTTGTTTTAACCTGAATTTATAACTGACTTTTTCCGACATAATATACAGTAGGTACAGCAGTTCTCCTTATTGTATGGGACACTTTTAAATGTGCCATTAGAGGCCATGCAATTCAATACTCATCTTTAAAGCAAAAGCAATTTAGGGAAAAATTATTCATATTAACAAAGGAGGGACTAACAGTACAGATAGATAGCAATAAAAACTGTACCATAGAGGAAAAACAAAAAGAAATGATGGAACATATTCAAGAAACATCAAGTGCAATATATTTTTATAAAAATAAAGCGAACTGGATGGAATATGGTGAAAAATGCACCAAATAATTTTTTAATCGTCAACATAGAAATGCTACCAAAAATAATTAACTGAAACTTGTTAGAAATGACAGAGTCACACATGATTCACGAAACAATATTTTGAAAGAGGAAGCAAAGTACTTTAAGCATTTGTTTTCGTTTCAGTCTCCTCCATCTCCACTAACCAAAGTTAATTGTAAGGATTTGTTTTAATTAATAATGTAAAATTAACACCTGTACAGAAACACTCATGTGAAGGCCAAATTACAGAGGAGGAACTTCTTGATGCAATTTAAGCCTTTAAGTCCAGGAAAACTCCAGGGCTGGATGGCATACCAGTTGAGGTGTACCAAACCTTTTTTAATGTACTCAGAGGACTGTTATTCTCATGTTTTAACCACTCCTAAAAAAAATTGTAGATTATCAGATACTCAACAAGAAGGTCTGCTTTAATTTATTACTGAAACAGGACCCAAGTGGTAAATATAAAGATTCAGTCCATTTACAAAAATTAGAGGCTACTTATACTTGCAAAAATTCTAGCAAAATGCAAAGCGCATAGAATTAAAAAGGTATTGTCGGATTTTATTCATCCTAATCAGTTTTCTTTTTACATGGACGATACATTGGAGATAACTTAATAACTTCTTGCCACTATAGGGGGTGCTGTTTCGCATTAGCATAATTTGCTCTACAGATTAAACTGCCTAGTACTCAATTCTTGCTCGTACAATATGCATATTATTGTTATTATTGGATAGAAAACACTCTCTAGTTTCTATAGCCGTTTGAATTATGTCTCTGAGTGGAACAGAACTCATTCTACAGCACTTTTCCTGATATGGAGTGAAATTTCAGAAATGTTGGCCTCTGGTCCCAGGTCAGTTTTTAAGTCCCTGTAAATCCTATGAGGATACAAACACTGCCCACGCCTTCCTCTAGATGTCAGTAAGTGGTGACAATTTGAATGGAGTCGATTGCGCAATCAGGGACCGTATAAAACAGCACAAGGCGGAAGTGGATTTCTTTTCCTGCTGCGCCTGACGCACGAAGGACGTTGGACTGGATCTCTTTCCAAGCTTGGGTTTAGCCAGTAATATTTCGCCGGTCATGTTTTTACTCGTTATAGGTGTTAAAGACATCATAAGGTAGTTAATTTAAACCGTTTTATAGCAATTTATATCCGTTTAGTGCGATTTTGAGGCAATTCTTGGTGATGCACTTTGAAGCTTTGGGCACGTTTCCAGTACCGGTCGAACGTTAGTGGGCATTTCGACGGACAAGCGGACATCTTTCGACCAAAAGAAGATTAGACCCAAGAAAGGATACATTGCCCAAGATTCTGATGGAAGATCACCTCATAGTAAGAAATATTTAAGATGATAAATCGTTGTTCTGTCGAAAAATTTTAAACGCATATTCCGCCATTTTGTTTGGTATAGCTTCGCTTGGCGAACCCTGTATTGCACAGTAAGGATAATTTTAGAAATGTAATTCAGCGATTGCATTAAGAACTAATTTGTCTTTCGATAGCTGTCCAACTTATATTTTTTTAGTCAAGTTTATGAATAGTTATCCATGAGACAAGATCACTGTGAAAGATGGCGTCCGACATTTTCAGGCTAGTTTTGCTAGTATTGTCATTGTATAACCACGGTTGTTTGTGGCTAAATATGCACATTTTCGAACAAACTCTATATGTATGTTGTAATATGATGTTACAGGAGTGTCATCGGAAGAATTCTGAGAAGGTTAGTGAAAAAATTAATATATTTTGGCGATGATAACGATATCGCTCTCTTTGGCTTGAATCAATGGTCGGGTAACGTTTGCATATGTGGTATGCTAATATAACGATTTATTGTGTTTTCGCTGTAAAACACTTAGAACATCTGAAATATTGTCTGAATTCACAAGATCTGTGTCTGTCCATTGCTGTGAGCTGTGTATTTTTAAGAAATGTTTTATGATTAGTAATTAGGTAATACACGTTGCTCTGTGTATTTATTCTAGTCGAGTTGTGATGGTGGGTGCAATTGTAAACTATGATTTATACCTGAAATATGCACATTTTTCTAACAAAACCTATCCTATACAATAAATATGTTATCAGACTGTCATCTGATGAGGTTTTTTCTTGGTTAGTGGCTATCAATATCTTTATTTGGCCGAATTGGTGATAGCACCTGATGGAGTAAGAAACTGATGGAGTTAGGAAAGTGGTGTCTTTTGCTAACGTGGTTAGCTAATAGATTTACATATTTTGTCTTCCCTGTAAAACATTTAAAAAATCTGAAATGGTGGCTTTATTCACAAGATCTGTATCTTTCATTTGGTGTCTTGGACTTGTGATTTAATGATATTTAGATGCTACTATTTAATTGTGACGCTATGCTAGCGATGCTAATCAGTGTGGGGGGGGTGGGGGGTGATCCCGGATACGGGGTTGAGGTTCGGTAAAGGATAAGACAAGCACTGGAAACAATCGAACACTGTGAAAAAAATGTAGAAACTAGGCCTGGTACTCATAGCTGACTTTGAAAAGGCTTTAGGATAAAGTACGACTGGAATTTATATATAAATGCCTGGAATATTACAATTTTGGAGAATCTCTTATCCAATGGGTTAAAGATATGTATAGTATACCTAGGTGTAAAATAGTAAATAATGGCAACTCCTCAGGAAGTATTAAACTGTCAAGAGGAGTAAAACAGGCCGTCAACTATCAGCATATCTATTTATTATAGCCATTGAAATGTTAGCTATTAAAATTAGATCAAACAACAATATCAAGGGGCTAGAAATCCATGGCTTAAAAACAAACGTGTTATTGTACACTAATGATTAATGTTTTCTTTTAAATCCACAATTTGAATCCCTCCACAGCCTCATAGAGGATCTAAATATTTTTTCTAACCTCTCTGGATTACAACCAAATTATGAGTGTACTATATTACGTATTGGATCACAAAAAAATAAAACGTTTACATTACCATGTAGTTTACCAATAAAATGGTCTGACGGTGAAGTGGACATAATCTGTATTCACACCCCGTGTCATGCCCTGACCATAGAGAGCTTTTAATTTTCTATGTTGGTTAGGTCGGGGTGTGACTAGGGTGGGACATCTAGGTGATTATATTTCTATGTTGGCCTGGTATGGTTCCCAATCAGAGGCAGCTGTTTATCGTTGTCTCAGATTGGGGATCATATTTAGGTAGCCATTTCCATTTTGTGCTTTGTGGGATCTTGACTATGTATAGTTGCCTGTGAGCACTATAGCAGCTTCACGTTTCGTTTTGCATTTATTGTTTTCTTTGAGTTTCACTTCAAAATAAAGATGGAACCATACCACGCTGCGTCTTAGTCCACTCATTATAACGATCGTGACACCCCGAAATAAATAAATGATCTCACTACAATACATTTTAATAGAAAGTTAGCAAAAATAGATAAGATCTTGCTACCATCGAAAGGAAAATACCTGTCTATTTGTGGAAAAATCACCCTGATTAACTCTTTAGTCATATCCCAGTTGACCTATTTGCTTATGGCCTTGCCTACACCTAGCGACTTGTTTTTTAAATGGTATGAGCAGAGAATATTCCATTGTATTTGGAACGGTAAGCCAGACAAAATTAAACAGGCCTATTTATATAATGAATATGAATTTGGAGGGCAGAAATGATTAAATATTAAAGCATTAGACTTCTCACTAAAGGCTTCAGTCATACAAAAGTAATATTTAAATCCAAACTGGTTCTCTAGCACAGTGGTTCCCAAACTTTTTATAGTCCCGTACCCCTTCAAACATTCAACCTCCAGCTGTGTACCCCCTCTAGTACCAGAGTCAGCACACTCTCAAATGTTGTTTTTTGCCATCATTGTAAGCCAGCCACACACACTAAACAATACATTTATTAAACATAAGAATGAGTGTACGTTTTTATCACAACCCGGCTCGTGGGAAGTGACAAAGATAATAAAATAATAATAATAAATACTTTTACTCTTTATTTAGCAATCTTACAAATACAACTTTATTTGTTAATCGAAAATTGTGAATAACTCACCACAGGTTAATGGTGTGCTTGAACGGATGCACATAACTCTGCAATGTTGGGTTGTATTGGAGAGAGTCTCAGTCTTAAATAATTTTCCACACACAGTCTGTGCCTGTATTTAGTTTTCATGCTAGTGAGGGCCGAGAATCCACTCTCATGTAGGTACGTGGTTGCAAAGGGCATCAGTGTCTTAACAGCGCGATTTGCCAAGACAGGATACTCTGAGCGCAGCCCAATCACAGAACCGCTTGTTGCAATTTCTATGAGGCTCTCTTGTTCAGATGTCGTCCGTTTCGGGAAAGCACCTGCTTAATTGCGCACCCAACTCACTCAGGTGCTTCGCTATATCACATTTGACATTGTCTGTAAACTTGAGTTCATTTGCACACAAAAAACCATACAATGATGGAAAGACCTGTGTGTTGTCCTTGTTAAAACTTCTTCAGGATCGGTGGGTCCCCTGCGGGACGGTTGAGCTAACGTAGGCTAATGCGATTAGCATGAGGTTGTAAGTAACAAGAACATTTCCCAGGACATAGACATATCTGATATTGGCAGAAAGCTTACATTCTTGTTAATCCAACTGCATTACAGTGAAATAATACCATGCTATTGTTTGAGCAGAGTGCACAGTTTTGAACATGAAAAATTATTAATAAACAAATTAGGCACATTTGGGCAGTCTTGATACAATATTTTTTACAGAAATACAATGGTTCATTGGATCAGTCTAAAACTTTGCACATACACTGCTGTCATTTAGTGGCCAAAATCTAAATTGCACCTGGGCTGGAATAATACATTATGGCCTTTCTCTTGCATTTCAAAGATGATACAAAAAAAATAACAAAAACTATGTTCTTTTACCAGATCTAATGTGTTATATTCTCCTACATTACTTTCATTTCCACAAACTTCAAAGTGTTTCCTTTTAAATGATACCAAGAATATGCAGTTCCCTGTCATTTTAGGCGAATATTGAAAAAAGGGATGGATCCTTAAGACAGAGAGGAGCTCCAACTTCTTAATCATAGCCTCACTTTGTCCCACACATTGAATATAGTTGCGGAGAGTCCCTGTAATCCTAGATAGGCCAGTCGTGTGAGAAATTTGTCATCATGCAAGCAGTCAGACAAGTGAAAATTATGGTCAGTAAAGAAAACTTTAAGCTCGTCTCTCAATTCAAAAAAACGTGTCAATACTTTGCCCCTTGATAACCAGCACGCTTCTGTATGTTGTAAACGCATTACATGGCCACTGCCCATATCATCGCATAGTGCAGAAAATACACACGTGAGTTCAGGGGCCTTGCTTTAACAAAGTTTAACCTTTAACCTTTTTCAATGTAGTGTCCAAAACGTTTTTCGAGCTGTCAGGCATTCCTTTGGCAGCAAGAGCCTCTCGGTGGATGCTGCAGTGTACCCAAGTGGCATTGGGAGCAACTGCTTGCACGTGCGTTACCACTCCACTGTGTCTCCCTGTCATGGCTTTTGCGCCATCAGTACAGATACCAACACATCTTAACCACCAATGTGTGAATCACATTTTTATTTAGCGCACCCCCGACGGCATTGTACCTCAGTTTGGGAATACCTGCTCTAGCAGATTAGTAAGAATGTTCAATAATGGCATTTTCCCCTTTATTACAACTTCTCACTTTCGGTTATTTGAAAATGAAATAATCTAAAACGTTACAGACACCGACGTCTCGCTTCCAGACAAACTAAACACCTTCTTTGCCCACTTTGAGGATAATACAGTGCCACCGTCGCGGCCCGCTAACAAGGACTGCGCCCCCCCCCCCCTCTCCTTCTCTTCTCCATGGCCGACGTGAGTAAGACATTTAAACTTGTTAACCCTCGCAAGGCTGCTGGCCCAGACAGTATCTCTAGCCGCGTCCTCAGAGCATGCGCTAACCAACTGGCTGGTGTGTTTACGGACATATTCAATCGCTCCCTAAACCAGTCTGCTGTCCCCAAATGCTTCAAGATGGCCACCATTGTTCCTGTACCCAAGAAGGCAAAGATAACTGAACTAAATAACTACCGCCCCGTAGCACTCACTTCTGTCATCATGAAGTGCTTTAAGAGACTACTCAAGGATCATATCACCTCCACCTTACCTTCCACCCTAGAACCACTTCAGTTTGCATGCAGGTCCACAGACGATGCAATTGCCATCACACTGCACACTGCCCTATCCCATCTGGACAAGAGGAATACCTATGTAAGAATGCTGTTCATTGATGCTGTTCAGCATTCAACACCATTGTACCCTTCAAGCTCATCATTAAGCTGGAGACCCTGGATCTCAACCCCTCCCTGTGCAATTGGGTCCTGGATTTTCTGACGGGCCGCCCCCAGGTGTTGAAGCTAGGAAACAACATCTCCACTTCGCTGACCCTCAATACTGGGGCCCCATAAGGCTGAGTGCTCAGCCCCCTCCTGTACTCCCTGTTCACCCATGACTGCGTGGCCATGCATGCCTCCAACTCAATCATCAAGTTTGCAGATGACACTACAGTAGTGGGCTTGATTACCAACAACAACGAGACAGCCAACAGGGCACTCGGAGTGTGGTGTCAGGAAAACAACCTCTCGCTCAATGACAACAAAACAAAGGAGAAGATCGTGGACTTCAAGAAACAGCATAGGGAGCACCCCCCTAACCACATCGAATGGACAGTAGTGGAGAAGGTGGAAAGTTTAAAGTTCCTCTGCGTACACATCACAGACAAAATGAAATGGTCCACCCACACAGACAGTGTGGTGAAGAAGGCGTAACAGCGCCTCTTCAACCTCAAGAGTCTGAAGTAATTTGGCTTGTCACCTAAAACCCTGACAAACTTTTACAGATGCACAATCGAGAGCATCCTGTCAGGCTGTATCACCGCCTGGTACGGCAACTGCACCACCCTCAACCGTAAGGCTCTCCAAAGGGTGGTGCGGTCTGCACAACACATCACCGAGGGCAAACTACCTGCCCTCCCAGACACCTACAGCAACCGATGTCACAGGAAGGCCAAAAAGATCATCAAGGACAACAACCACCCAAGCCACTGCCTGTTCACCCTGCTACCATCCAGAAGGCAAGGTCAATACAGGTCCATCAAAGCTGGGACCGAAAGACTGAAAAACAGCTTCTATCTTAAGACCATCAGACTGCTCAACAGCAATCACTAATTCAGAGAGGCTGCTGCCTACATAGATACTCAAATCACTGGCCACTTTAACAAATGGATCACTAGTCACTTTAAACAATGCCACTTTAATCATGTTAACATATCTTACATTACTCATCTCATATGTATATACTGTACCTTATACAATCTATTGCACCTTGCCTATGCCGCTCGGCCATCACTCATCCATATATTATATCCATATACTTATTCCATCCCTTTAGATTTGTGTGTATAAGATAGTTGTTGGGGAATTGTTAGATTACTTGTTAGATATTACTGCTCTGTCAGAACTATAAGCACAAGCATTTCGCTACATTTGCATTAACATCTGCTAACCATGTGTGTGTGACTAATAACATTTGATTTGATATGGAATCATGTAGTAACCAAAAAAAAGTGTTAAACAAATCTAAATATTTTATATTGGACATTCTTCAAAGTAGCCACCCTTTGCCTTGATGACAGCTTTGCACACTCTTGGCATTCTCTCAACCAGCTTCATGAGATAGTCACCTGGAATTAAGAGACTTACCCAAAACACTCACAGCTGTAATCACTGCCAAAGGTGATCTAATCAAGATATATTAGTCTAGAAAAAAACAAACTATTGGAATCAAGACTGAAAAATATCTGATATTGGCATGACATGGAGGAAGTGTTGGAACATAATGAACGAAATAATGGTTAACAAAAATTAACTCTTAATCCAGTTTAAAACGAATGTATAGAATTTATTATACTGTACAAAAAGTATTCAGCAAAACGGCAGTCATGTCCTAAGTGAGATAGGTGAGATACCCAATGGGTTGGACAATATAATTTCCGTCACTTATATTAAAGAAGCTATTACTTAAATACTGGAAGTTAAATGATACTCCAACGTTAAGAGAATGGAAGAATCAAATGCTTTATTATTTAGATATTGAAAGAAAATCATTAGAGCATTATAAACAACATTTGGTGTGGATATGGTGGTAACATGTGGGTCTAAGCAAGTGTGATGCCATTATTCATGTGTGTGGAAATGTATGTAAATGTTAAGTTGTCTAGTTTTTGTCTATATTAGTGTTATATTTTTCATATTTATTTTTACCAATGTTAGAATTTCTCTTCCACTTCAACATTATTGTAACGGGCGTCTAAGTCGTTCTCCTCCTCGGACGAGGAGGAGCAAGGATCGGACCAAAATGCAGCGGGTGATGAATACATGATGAATTTATTAGACAAGACGAAACACGAAGTACACTTGAATAAATTACAAAATAACAAAAACGACGTAGACCGACCTGAACATGAGAACTTACATAAAACGAAGAACGCACGAACAGGAACAGACTAGACAAACGAAACAGTCCCGTGTGGTACTGTTACGCACGCCTCTGAGAAGAGGGAACGCAACTCCCTGCTACAACTCAACTCTGAAGTGCAAGAGGTATGGACTGTAGGTGCGAGCAAGGATGACACAAAAGCAGAATTTACCGTTTACTAGGATTTATTTTTATACACGGTAATATGGGGAAAAGGGGCTGGACGGAACCAAAGCAAAGAAAGTAAATATCAAAGTTCCCCCTCTCCTATCTAACCTGCCTACCCACTTAACTTACCTAACTTAGCACCACCTGGTGCCCTAACCAAAATACAGGGGGTGGTCCGCCCAGGTCTTACCTAGTGTGCCTAGACAGTAAATATACTACGGGTATATGTATGCCCGCGGGCCTCTTGCCTAAGCACTCCCAAAGTGCCTTCTCCTTCCCCCCTGGGAACAAATGAAACAGAGTAATTATTAACGATTTCACAAACACAGGACATAGCAAAACTGCTACCAACAACAACAGTACATACCACACTTTCTGATACACAACCAACACTATATCACAATCTAATTTTTCTCTCTCTCAATCTCCACATCTCTACTCCTTATCTCATCTCCTCTCTTCTCTCTCCAATCTCCTCTCTACTGAACAGAACACTGGTTTTTATATCTTCAGGTGGCAATGTTAATTAGTGTCAGCTGCTTCTTGACGAGGGGGCGTGGTCAGCTCTCCAATTATCAATTAGCCATGGAGAACTCAGGAAGCTATCTCCTGAAACACACACTCAAATACATACCACAACACAGAAAACTGGGGAACGTAACACGCCCACCACAAAATTTGCAAACATTGTTTGTAATAACAAAACCCAACGCTTCCCCAGTTAGTAAACCCGTGATAGAGCGTCAGCAACCACATTCGCTGAGCCCTTCACATAGGCTATCTGTACATTATATCTGTAAGAACTTGTTACCTGACCTGGTTTTCGGCAATGGACCTACACAATCAATTATCACTCTTTCAAACGGTTCCCCCACCACAGGAATCGGGCAGAGCGGTGCTCTAGGAACTGTTTGATTCGCTTTCCCAGTGAGTTGACATATGTGACATGTTTTACAAAATTGGACCACATCAGACTTCAAACCTGGCCAGAAAAAATATCGAAGGACTCGGTTATAGGTCTTTGTAATCCTCAAATGTCCAGACCACGCCTGGTCATGGGCGAGTGACAGCACCTGCTGTCGGAACGGTGTAGGAACAACCACTTGACACACTTCACTCCAGTCATTAACGGTGTCATGAGCTGCCCAGTTACGCATCAAAACTCCTGCTTCCATAAAGTAGGCAGTCTCTCTAGTTTTAGCTTCCTCAATGGAAATTACCGAAGCAAAACACTTGCGAAGACTGGTGTCTCCTTTTTGACATTCAATCACCTTCTCAGGGGTGACAGACAAAAGAATGTCATGTAATTGGGGCGCGATTTCGCAGTCCCCTTCCTTAGTTTTCACAGGAGTAAAAACTGTCGGACTTGCAGAAGGAATACTCGGTGCATTGTCTTCTACTTCAACATTCTCAAAAATGGAACTAGCCAAATCCACCACATCTCCAAGCTTGCGAGATTGTGCCCTCGTTAAGACACAAGCAGGAAAAACATGTGGAAATGCTTGAACCAATTTCTCATCTGCAATTTTGATTTCTGGGTTGTCTACTACCTCTAACACAGGAGTAACGTTACCACCAGCAATATCATTCCCTAGTAGCAATGTGACTCCTTTTACTGGCAGTGTAGACACTACACCAACACGGAAACGTCCTGATACCAATTCTGACACTAAGTGGACCCAGTGTAATGGTACAGGTACTGTTTTTGTCTCTATGCCCTGTAATATAACATGTGAGCCACAATATGTTTCAGGAGACCAGGGTAAAGCATCAGTAATGATTACTGACTGTGCCGCCCCAGTGTCTCGTAAGATTTTAATTGGCTTTTGATCAGCTTGTTCTCCAGTTAAGGAAACACAACCGGTAGAGATAAACGGAGCATAAACAGGATCCGGTTTCTCAAATGCTGAACCAATACCTCGGACCAACGGACGAGCCAAAGACTTGACTAAACCCAAACTTTTCCTTTTTGGGGACGGTGACTGGGACTGTTTCGGTTTATTTTTCAAAACTGGGCAGTCCGCAATCACGTGACCCTTTTGGTGACAGTAAAAACATTCACGGATTTCTTGAAAAGGTTTGTCAGAGGAAAAGCGACCTGAACGAGGCACTGATGACGTAATCAGTCTACCTTCAAAACGAGGTGCACCAAAGACAGTCTTGTGTGTCAAAGCATACTCATCTGCCAACACTGCTGCCTGGGCCAATGTCACCACTTTCTGTTCATTTAAATGAACTACAATTCTATCAGGGAGGTTGCCTTTAAAATCCTCCAACAGCATCAACTCCCGAATATCAGCAAATGTGTTAGCTTTGCTGGCTGAACACCATCGATTAAACAGAGACTCTTTGTCCCTAGCAAACTCAACAAAAGTACGGTGAGAGGGTTTCTTGTGGTTCCTGAAGCGCTGTCTATAAGCTTCAGGCACCAACTCATAAGCCCGCAACACGGTAGTTTTAACTGTTTCGTAATGTAAACTGTCTTCCAGCGAGAGAGCAGCTACTACTTCCTGGGCTTTCCCAGACAATTTACATTGTAACAGGAGCGGCCAAACCTCAAGTGGCCAATGTAGCGCAGCGGCCACACGCTCAAACGCAGAGAAATAGGCATCAACTTCCGACTCTCGGAATGGAGGGACTAAAGCGATATTTTTACTCACATCAAAGTGGGCTTGATGATGAGCAGCTTTTGGAGTCGCACTGGAGCCAGCATCTAGCTCCAGTTGTCGAATCCTCACCTCCTTGTCGATTTCCATTTTCCTAAGTTCAAGTTCAAAATGCATCTGTCTCTCCTTATCTTTTTGCTGCATTTCTAACCGGGCCAGCCTCACCTTCAGCCTTGCGGTACCGTCTGAACGACCTGAAGCAGAAGATAAAGGATCATAGCGAGGCAATGTAAAGGGGGTACGAGCAACCCCTTCCTCCGCCCTGTCCTCCGACTTGGCATCGGAAAGTCTACCCGTCTCCTCTCCTCGCAATGAGAGAATTCTTTCTCTTACTAATCCCTCCCTGACTAGTACCAAAAGCTCAGCCTTTAGGACTTTCTCAGGGATAACAAATCCATAATGGTCAGCTATAACTAAAAGGTCTACTTTTCGAAACCTCAACAAACAGTCAATAGAGGGCGCTTCAATGAACTTGGAGATGGCTGAGGCAGCCATCTTGTACACAGCAATTTACTGAACACACAAACTAAACAAGTCATCCAAACTCACAACCTACCATCACACCTCAATCACTAACCACAGAGAGCTCAGTGCAGCAGGGTCCGGTGGGTTTAATGGAATCCCGGATGAGCCCCCATTATGTTACGCACGCCTCTGAGAAGAGGGAACGCAACTCCCTGCTACAACTCAACTCTCTGAAGTGCAAGAGGTATGGACTGTAGGTGCGAGCAAGGATGACACAAAAGCAGAATTTACCGTTTACTAGGATTTATTTTTATACACGGTAATATGGGGAAAAGGGGCTGGACGGAACCAAAGCAAAGAAAGTAAATATCAAAGTTCCCCCTCTCCTATCTAACCTGCCTACCCACTTAACTTACCTAACTTAGCACCACCTGGTGCCCTAACCAAAATACAGGGGGTGGTCCGCCCAGGTCTTACCTAGTGTGCCTAGACAGTAAATATACTACGGGTATATGTATGCCCGCGGGCCTCTTGCCTAAGCACTCCCAAAGTGCCTTCTCCTTCCCCCCTGGGAACAAATGAAACAGAGTAATTATTAACGATTTCACAAACACTCACAAACACAGGACATAGCAAAACTGCTACCAACAACAACAGTACATACCACACTTTCTGATACACAACCAACACTATATCACAATCTAATTTCTCTCTCTCAATCTCCAAATCTCTACTCCTTATCTCATCTCCTCTCTTCTCTCTCCAATCTCCTCTCTACTGAACAGAACACTGGTTTTTATATCTTCAGGTGGCAATGTTAATTAGTGTCAGCTGCTTCTTGACGAGGGGGCGTGGTCAGCTCTCCAATTATCAATTAGCCATGGAGAACTCAGGAAGCTATCTCCTGAAACACACACTCAAATACATACCACAACACAGAAAACTGGGGAACGTAACAGGTACAAACACTGACACGGAAGACAATCACCCACAAACAAACAGTGAGAACAGCCTACCTTAATATGGTTCTCAATCAGAGGAAACGTCAAACACCTGTCCCTGATTGAGAACCATATAAGGCTAATAACCATGAACCTAAACAAGAAACAAATAACATAGACTGCCCACCCCAACTCACGCCCTGACCATACTAAACAAATACAAAAACAACGGAAAACAGGTCAGGAACGTGACAATTATAGAGTATTTTGTGTAGATAGTTGTCATAAAATTATAGTAAAATCCATTTTAATCCCACTTTGTAACACAACAACATTTGAAAAAAGTCAATGAGTGTGAATACTTTGTGAAGGCACTGTATCCCCAAGGAATAATACAATCAAGTAAGAACATGGCGCCATAGTGGATGACCGCCGTTTTGCGAGCTCCGACCTTTGCTATTTTTTGATTATATTAGTTTATCTTCACTTCATTTTCACTAAATGTATAAACTATAATTTCTTATAACTGACAAGAACTTTTGAACAACAGATTGCCAATTACAATTCAGGCATCAACTTCGACTCATCTGCGTCTATTTCTGAAATTCTGACCCAATTTTCGGGCTATGCAAGTGGAAATGCCAGTGTTACAGAGACAGGAGAGGGGAGTCCTGGCAAGATTAAGGTGAAGGGAAAACCGGACACCTTCCTTCCATTGTATTGGCCAATGTACAGTCACTTGATAATAAGATGGATGCTACCAACAGCACTCTCGTAACTGCAATATTCTCTGTTTATCTAAAACATGGCATTCGGACAAGATAACCCCCCATGGCTATCCAACTCGATGGATTCTCCATTCACCCAGCGGACAGGACAGTAGAGTCAAGGAAATCGAGAGAGAGAGTGGTTTGCCTTTTCATCAACAACAAATGGTGTGCTGACTCGAGCGCAGTGGTATTCTCAATCCATTGTTCACCCATCTTGGAATACCTGATGGTCAAATGCTGACCATTCTACCTCCCGAAGGAGTTTTCAGCTGTTATCGTGACTGTTGTATATATTCCACAATGTTTACCAAGAAATAGAACAAGCTGGCACTAAACCTGTACGAGGCAGGAAAACGCACATCCGTAGGGTGCCTTTCTTGTTGCCGGCGATTTTAATTCCACGTCATTAAGACACGTGATGCCCAACTTCCATTAGCGCGTCTCCTTCGCCACTCGAGGTGATAAAGTCCTAGACCACTGTTACTCTACCCACAAGCAAGCATACAAGGCCCTCCCTCGTACGCCATTCGTCAAATCAGATCATGACTCCATTCTTCTATTTCCTGTTTACAAGCAGAAGCTAAAACATTGCAATGTCATTGTAATGGCTTGTCATTGTAATGGCTTGAATGGAATAAATGGAACGGTATCAAACACATCAAACATATGGAAATCACATATTTGACTCTGTTCCATGAATTCCATTCCAGCCATTGCAATGAGCCTATCCTCCTACAGCTCCTCCCACCAGCCTCCACTGACACACACAGTCATAAAGAAGACGCGATAGCACCTCTTCCCCCTCAGGAAGTTGAAAAGGTTTTGCTTGGGCCCTCAAAAAGTTATACAGCTACACCATTGAGAGCATCTTGACTGGCTGCATCACCGCTTGGTATGGCAACAGCACCGCCCTCGATCGCATGGTGCTACAGATGGTGGTGCAGACAGCTCAGTACATCACTGGGGCCAAGCTCCCTGCCATCCAGGACCCCTATATCAAGCGCTGTGAATAGATGGCCTGGAAAATTGTTAAAGACTCCAGCCACCCAAGCCATAGACTATTCTCTCTGCTTTCGTACGGCAACCGGTACATCTGAGTTGACCCTTGTATTTTATTTTTGCACTGTTTCTATGCACACTCGCTGGACTCTATACATTCACACACACTGACACTCCAACACAAATCAAATGTATTTATATAGCCCTTCTTACATCAGCTGATATCTCAAAGTGCTGTACAGAAACCCAGCCTAAAACCCCAAACAGCAAGCAATGCAGGTGTAGAAGCACGGTGGCTAGGAAAAACTCGCTAGAAAGGCCAAAACCTAGGAAGAAACCTAGAGAGGAATAAGGCTATGAGGGGTGGCCATCCCTCTTCTGGCTGTGCCGGGAGGGGGTTATAACAGAACATGGCCAAGATGTTCAAATGTTCATAAATGACCAGCATGGTCAAATAATAATAATCACAGTAGTTGTCGAGGGTGCAACAAGTCAGAACCTCAGGAGTAAATGTCAGTTGGCTTTTCATAGCCGATCATTGAGAGTATCTCTACCGCTCCTGCTGTCTCTAGAGAGTTGAAACAGCAGGTCTGGGACAGGTAGCACGTCCGGTGAACAGGTCAGGGTTCCATAGCTGCAGGCAGAACAGTTGAAACTGGAGCAGCAGCACGGCCAGGTGGACTGGGGACAGCAAGGAGTCCTCATGCCAGGTAGTCCTGAGGCATGGTCCTAGGGCTCAGGTCCTCTGAGAGAGAGAAAGAAAGCGAGAAAGAGAGAATTAGAGAGAGCATACTTAAATTCACACAGGACACCGGATAAGACAGGAGAAGTACTCCAGATATAACAGACTAACCCTAGCCCCCCGACACATAAACTACTGCAGCATAAATACTGGAGGCTGAGACAGGAGGGGTCAGGAGACACTGTGGCCCAATCCGATGATACCACCGGACAGGGCCAAACAGGCAGGATATAACCCCACCCACCCACTATAAGCCCCCACACCACTAGAGGGATAACTTCAACCACCAACTTACCATCCTGAGACAAGGCCGAGTATAGCCCACAAAGATCTCCGCCACGGCACAACACAAGGGGGGGCGCCAACCCAAACAGTACACACCTATAATGTAACATGCACAGACATTTAACACACACACTCATATACAATCATAATGTACACTGCTGCATATCCTGATGCCTTATCCCTGTACAGATCTACCTCTGTCACTCCAGTATCCCTGCACATTATCAATATGGTACTGGAACTGACCCTGGTTATAACTTCTTACTTTCTTGTGTTCTACTTATTTCTTATTTCTTGTGTGTTTTTGTTCTACCTTATGTTAGGTTTAGTGCTAAATTGATATTGATTACTGCATTGATGGGTTTTGAGCTTGCAAGAAAGGCATTTCACTGTACTTGTGCACGTGACATTAAAACTTGTGCACGTGACATTGTGCACTGGGCCAGCCCTACCCTTCCATCACACTATGCATGAGTACCAGACACAAGAACTAAAGACACAAATTACCAACAAACCACCACCAAAGCCACGTCAGAAAACTCTTATCACCACCCTCTCCTAACCACCACGGAGTTGAACATGTCAGAACAGCCAAACCTTGAAGAAAATAGCAAAACAGGAGACAGTGTGGTGGTGGTAGGGTGACATGGAGTCAGACATGTAGAAGGCTCCACAGTGTGATTGTGGGTGTGTGTGCTGTTCTTCGGATGTCACGGTTGGCTGTACACTGACAGGCCCTCCACTGCACTACCATGTCAGGGGCCCTTGTTGTGTGTGTTCTAGGGAACACTTCAACCGAGAACAGTCAATCCCTCAACTCAACTCTCCCGCTGATCCTGCTGGTGTTGGCACACTGCGATGCATCACACACACACATGCGCACACACACATTTTGAACATCTACACAATTCCATATAGTGTAAAATCCACAACAAAGGGGCGGCAGGTAGCCTAGCGGTTAGAGCGTTGGGCCAGTAACCGAAAGATTGCTGGATCGAATCCCGAGCTGACAAGGTAAAAATCTGTCATTCTGCCCCTGAACAAGGCAGTTAACCCACTGTTCCCAGGAAGGCTGTCATTGTAAATAAGAATTTGTTCTTAATTAACTGACTTGCCTATATAAATGTTTTATTTATTTATATATATATATATTTTAAAAAGCTCATAGTGACGTATGCACCAAGACTGCACCATTTGACGTCATAGCCTACAATTAAGACTGAAGAAGTCTATGAGAAATTTCCAGTGAAGTTAAGATTCATAATTTATAGCACAGGTTGCGGGAAACAGTCAGCCTAAGGAGGAGAGAGGAGAGGGACATCAATTTGAATTCAGTATGAGCAGTATGAAGTGAATAAAACATGAAGAAAGGGCTTGAAAGCTAAACTCCATCCACAATGTTAGAGAGAGAGAGAGAGAGAGAGAGAGAGAGCAATAGCAATAGATGACTCCCTGTCTTGAGGTTGGCAGTGAAGCCCTGTCCTGTGAGCTGCACCCAAGCATTTCAGTGCAGATATCTGTCAGCAGACATGGGATCAAATACTTTTTGATATCATCTCAAATTCTTAAACTAGGCTTGATTGGGCTTGCCTGGTGCAGCAGAACCAATAGAATAGTCACACAACTGCAAACCCTATTCATCTGGCACTCCAGACAGGCAAAAGCAAACACTATGTATCTGAAAGACTTCAAATAGTATTTGAACCCAGATCAATTAGTCCCTTTGTGTCTGTCCCTGTTTGTCTGTCGGTCTGTCTATCCCATGAACCGTGTGTGTGTGTGTGCCACGCACGCGTACTCGTACATGCTTGCATGTATATCAGTCCATCAGTCTGTCCCATGAACCACATCTGCAGAACTGGTACTAGTGCATTATGGATGAGACATCTATTTCAAGGCAGAGTCTAGGGTGGAGGGTTGAGGGTGCTGCGTTCTGACTTTTGAGGGTAGGGAGACGACACCAACCCGCCTGCTGGCTGGCTGCCAAGCTCCCTTCAGGATCAGGAGGACGTCTAGTACAGTAGATTAGACTGAGACGTTATAGCAGGTACAGCCCTATGGGCCCTGGTCAAAATTTGTGAACTACATTGGGAATAGGGTGCCATTTGGGATGCAGACTGAGATGTTACAAGACACGTACAGCTTGTGTTGGTGACTGTAGACTACAGTCAGTCACAGAGGAGTGGTGTGGCATGGAGTGGCAGGAGGAGAGCAACTGGGTGAATGAGTGGATGAGGGGAGAGGGAGGGAGGAGGGGAAAGGAGTGTGTGACAGAGAGCAGCCAGTTTTAGTGGGTGTGTTAGATTGTGTTCAGGTTAGATTAGACTAAAATAAATGATGAGATACCAGTGTAAACTGAGTCAACCAGCCGGCATCAAAGGTCTGCATGGATTGAGCTTTATGGAGAAAATAATAAACTAATGGATCAATATGTCACTGTAAACACACACCACGTATTAGATATAATATAGAATTTAATTGAATCTGTCAATCAAAGGATAGAAAAGGGCATTTGGCAAAAGAAAAACTTGTGACTTCAGGGCAATACATTGCACCTTCTCATGTTTATTACCTACATACTGTAGATCTGTGCAGGAACGACAACCAATGAACCAGGAAGACCATGCTGCTTGTAAACATTCACCGGACAGTAAACAAACAAATCACTTCATATAGCTTCAAATGTGGTTTTACAAATATTTATCTGAAGTGAAATATATTTCTTTACTACCGCTATATCACAGACATTTAGGACTATGTGCAAGTGGAAGTGTTTCGTAACGCACCTTTTTAAGTTATTATTTGATATCTGAGAAATGTAGCTAATTGTTTGCACACAAATTGGCCATTTGAATTTATAGGATTCATATAATACTCAATAAATATAGTACCCGACATCTGATTTTGACCAAACCTCTTCTTAACAATGACTAAATCAAATCAAGCTTTTTTTATATAGCACATTTCAGACATGAATGCAACGCAATGCGCTTCACAGGAAAAAGTACAAATGAAAAACTATGAAAATAAAAACAGAAATATTTACTACGGGACAAACATAAGAGGATAAAAAACTGTAACGGCTGTCTATCTCTTCCTCCTCATCTGACGAGGAGAGGCGAGAAGGATCGGAGGACCAATACGCAGAGTGGTAAGTTTCCATGATTTAATATAATCCACGAAAACAAGACACAATACAAAATAACAAAAGAACTAACCGAAACAGTCCTGTGTGGCAACAAACACTGACACGGAAGACAAACACCCACAAACCAACAGTGAAAACAGGCAACCTAAATATGGCTCCCAATCAGAGACAAAATCACCTGCCTCTGATTGAGAACCATATCAGGCTAAATGAACAAACCTAAACATAGAAACAAATAACATAGACTGCCCACCCCAACTCACGTCCTGACCATACTAAATAAAGACAAAACAAGGGAAAATAAAGGTCAGAACGTGACAGTACCCCCACCCAAAGGTGCGGACTCCGGCCGCAAAACCTAAACCTTTAGGGGAGGGTCTGGGTGGGCGTCTGTCCGCGGTGGCGGCTCTGGCGCGGGACGTAAACCCCACTTCACCATTGTTTTTGTCCGCCTCCTTAAATCGCCCCCGTGGCCTCTTATGAGCGGCGATCTTCGCAGCCGACCTTGGCCTGGGAACCATAGCCATGGGTCCCGAATGGACGGGAGATTCCGGCAGCACCGGAGTGAAGGACAACTCCGGCAGCTCCGGACAGGCGGGAGACTCCGGCAGCTCCGGAATGAAGGACGACTCTGTCAGGTCCTGGCTGACTGACGACTCTGGCAGGTCCTGGCTGACTGACGGCTCTGGCAGCTCCTGGCTGACTGACGGCTCTGGCAGCTCCTGGCTGACTGACAGCTCTCGCAGCTCCTGGCTGACTGACGGCTCTGGCAGCTCCTGGCTTGCTAGCGGCTCAGGCAGGTCCTGGCTGACTGACGGCTCTGGCGGCTCCTGGCTGGCTGGCGGCTCCTGGCTGGCTGGCGGCTTCTGGCTGGCTGGCGGCTCCTGGCTGGCTGGCGGTTCCTGGCTGGCTGGCGGCTCTTGGCTGGCTGGCGGCTCCTGGCTGGCTGGCGGCTCTGGCGGCTCCTGGCTAGCTGGCGGCTCTGGCGGCTCCTGGCTGGCTGGCGGCTCTGGCGGCTCCTGGCTGACTGGCAGCTCAGACGGCGCTGGGCAGACGGGTAGCTCAGACGGCGCTGGGCAGACGGGCAGCTCAGACGGCGCTGGGCAGACGGGCAGCTCAGACGGCGCTGGGCAGACGGGCAGCTCAGACGGCGCTGGGCAGACGGGCAGCTCAGACGGCGCTGGGCAGACGGGCAGCTCAGACGGCGCTGGGCAGACGGGCAGCTCAGACGGCGCTGGGCAGACGGGCAGCTCAGACGGCGCTGGGCAGACGGGCAGCTCAGACGGCGCTGGGCAGACGGGCAGCTCAGACGGCTCTGGGCAGACGGGCAGCTCAGACGGCGCTGGGCAGATGGGCAGCTCAGACGGCGCTGGGCAGACGGGCACACCTGTAGGGAGGAGACGGAGAGACAGCCTGGTGCGTGGGGCTGCCACAGGACCCACCAGGCTGGGGAGACCTACAGGAGGCTTGGTGTTAGGAGGAGGCACCTGAAGGACCGGGCAGTGGGGGAGCACTGGAGCTCTGGTGCGCAGTCTTGGCACCACTCCCCCAGGTTGGATAACTACTCTAGCCCGGACCCTCCAGAGTGCAGGCACAGGTTGAACCGGGCTGTGGGTGAGCACTGGAGATCTAGTGCCTACTACGCGCACCTCTCCCTTAGGCTCCACTCCCACATTTGCCCGGCACGAGCGGAGCGCAGGCATAGGTCGCACTGCACCCTCCCAGCGCCCCGGAGACACAGCACGCAGAGCCGGCGCAGGATACCCTGGACCGAAACGGCGTACCGGAGACCAGACACGCTGAGCAGGCACAATACGCCCTGGCTGGATGCCCACACTCACATGACACTTTCGGGGGGCTGCCGTATAGCGCACCGGGCTATGGGCACGTACTGGCGACACCGTGCGCTTAACCGCATAACACGGTGCCCGACCAGTAACGCGCTGCTTATAATAAGCACGAGGAGTGAGCTCAGGTCTGCTACCTGGCTTAGCCACACACCCCGTGTGCCCCCACCAAAATTTTTGGGGCTGCCTCTCGTACCTGTCGCGCTGCCTTGCTGCCTCCTCATATCGCTGGCTCCTCTCTCAGTCCCGTGTGGCAACAAACACTGACACGGAAGACAAACACCCACAAACCAACAGTGAAAACAGGCAACCTAAATATGGCTCCCAATCAGAGACAATGCAAAACACCTGCCTCTGATTGAGAACCATATCAGGCTAAATGAACAAACCTAAACATAGAAACAAATAACATAGACTGCCCACCCCAACTCACACCCTGACCATACTAAATAAAGACAAAACAAGGGAAAATAAAGGTCAGAACGTGACAAAAACAAAAGAATAATACAAAAAACTGAAAGTCTAAACAAGCACCCTAAGGAAAAGCAAAGCTAAAAAGCTTTTAAGATCTTTTTTAAATATGTCCACAGTTTCGGCCCCGCTCAGGTTCTCTTGCAGGCTATTCCAGAGGCAGGGGGCATAGTAACTCAAGGCTGACTTTCCATGCCTCTTGGTCCTAGGCTTTGACAGGAGAGCGTTACAGTAGTCAAGCTTGCTTGTAATAAAAGCATGGATGAGTCTCTCTGTATCAGCCTGCGATATAAACTGCAATGTTCCTCAGGTGGTAAAAAAGCTATTTTGGTCACATTCCTAATGTATGATTCGAAATTGAGTTCAGAATCTAAAATGACACATAGATTTTTACCTTGATGTTTACCCTTTATTGAATTAAAATGTGCAGCCAGGTTCGCTCTGTGCCTTGGCTCCAATAATAAGTACCTCAGTCTTGTCTTGATAAAAGCTGGAGGAAGTTGTGAGCCATCCAAGTATTTTTTAAATCACTACACTTTAATCAGTGTGATAATTTATCTGTGGAGCAAAAATCCTCTGGTGACACAAAAATGTAAAGTTGTGTTTCGTCTGCATAGCAGAGAAAATCAATGGCATGCTTTCTGATAACGCTGCCAAGAGGTAACATACCAAAAGGTACGTGGACACCTGCTCATCAAACATCTCATTCCAAAATCATGGGCATTAATATGGAGTTGGTTCCCCATTTGCTGCTATAACAGCCTCCACTCTTCTGGGAAGGCTTTCCACTAGATGTTGGAACATTGCTGCGGGGACTTGCTTCCATTCAGTCACAAGAGCATTAGTGAGGGCACTGATGTTGGGCGATTAGGCCTGGCTCGCAGTCGGCGTTCCAATTCATCCCAAAGTCGTTCGATGTGGTTGAGGTAAGGGCTCTGTGCAGGCCAGTCAAGTTCTTCCACACTGATCTCGACAAACCATTTCTGTATGGACCTCGCTTTGTGCACGGGGGCATTGTCATGCTGAAACAGGAAACGGCCTTCCCCAAACTGTTGCCACAAAGTTGGAAGCACAGATTCATCTAGAATATCATTGTATACTGTAGCGTTAAGATTTCCCTTAACTGGAAAACAGCCACAGACCATTATTCCTCCTCCAACAAACTTTACAGCTGGTACTATGCATTGTGGAAGTTAACGTTCTGCTGGCAATCGCCAAACCCAGATTCGTCCATCGGACTGCCAGATGGTGAAGTGGCCATGGAAACCAATTTCATGAAGCTCCCCACGAACAGTTTTTGTGCTGACGTTGCTTCCAGAAGCTGTTTGGAGCTCGGAAGTGAGTGTTGCAACCAAGGACAGATGAGTTTTACTCGCTACGTGCTTCAGCATTCAAAGGTCCCGTTCTGTGAGCTTGTGAGGCCTACCACTTAGCGGCTGAGCCGTTATTGCTCGTAGACGTTTCCACTTCACAATAACAGCACTTACCGTTTACAGTGGCAGCTCTAGCAGGGCAGAAATTTGACGAACTGAGTTGTTGGAAAGGTGGCATCCTATGATGGTACCAAGTTGAAAGTCACTGTAATGACCGAACGATCTCTCTGTTGGTGGCTTCTGGTACATTCTAATGCCTTTATTATTATTTCATTTTTTAATAACTTTTTACCTCCCAGATTGGAAAGGGGATCGCTAGTCAGTTGCACAACTAAATTTATTCAACCGTTCAAAAGTTTGGGGTCACTTAGAAATGTCCTTGTTTCTGAAAGAAAAGCATTTTTTTGTCCTTTAAAATAACATAAAATTGCTCAGAAATAGAGTGTAGACATTGTTAATGTTGTAAATGACTACTGTAGCTGTAAGTGGCTGATTTCTCAGTCTGGCCAATAAAAAGAAAATTCAAAAAAATTATGTCATGGCTTTAGAAGCTTCTGATAGGCTAATTTACATCATTTGAGTCAATTGGAGGTGTACCTGTGGATGTATTTCAAGGCCTACCGTCAAACTCAGTGCCTCTTTGCTTGACATCAGGGGAAAGTCAAATGAAATCAGCCAGGACCTCCACAAGTCTGGTTCATCCTTGGGAGCAATTTCCAAAAGCCTGAAGGTATCATGTTCATCTGTACAAACAAAAGTACACAAGTATACATTTACATTTACATTTAAGTCATTTAGCAGACGCTCTTATCCAGAGCGACTTACAAATTGGTGCATTCACCTTATGATATCCAGTGGAACAACCACTTTACAATAGTGCATCTAACTCTTTTAAGGGGGGGGGGGGGTTAGAAGGATTACTTTATCCTATCCTAGGTATTCCTTAAAGAGGTGGGGTTTCAGGTGTCTCCGGAAGGTGGTGATTGACTCCGCTGACCTGGCGTCGTGAGGGAGTTTGTTCCACCATTGGGGTGCCAGAGCAGCGAACAGTTTTGACTGGGCTGAGCGGGAACTGTACTTCCTCAGAGGTAGGGAGGCGAGCAGGCCAGAGGTGGATGAACGCAGTGCCCTTGTTTGGGTGTAGGGCCTGATCAGAGCCTGAAGGTACGGAGGTGCCGTTCCCCTCACAGCTCCGTAGGCAAGCACCATGGTCTTGTAGCGGATGCGAGCTTCAACTGGAAGCCAGTGGAGAGAGCGGAGGAGCGGGGTGACGTGAGAGAACTTGGGAAGGTTGAACACCAGACGGGCTGCGGCGTTCTGGATGAGTTGTAGGGGTTTAATGGCACAGGCAGGGAGCCCAGCCAACAGCGAGTTGCAGTAATCCAGACGGGAGATGACAAGTGCCTGGATTAGGACCTGCGCCGCTTCCTGTGTGAGGCAGGGTCGTACTCTGCGAATGTTGTAGAGCATGAACCTACAGGAACGGGTCACCGCCTTGATGTTAGTTGAGAACAACAGGGTGTTGTCCAGGATCACGCCAAGGTTCTTAGCACTCTGGGAGGAGGACACAATGGAGTTGTCAACCGTGATGGCGAGATCATGGAACGGGCAGTCCTTCCCCGGGAGGAAGAGCAGCTCCGTCTTGCCGAGGTTCAGCTTGAGGTGGTGATCCGTCATCCACACTGATATGTCTGCCAGACATGCAGAGATGCGATTCGCCACCTGGTTATCAGAAGGGGGAAAGGAGAAGATTAATTGTGTGTCGTCTGCATAGCAATGATAGGAGAGACCATGTGAGGATATGACAGAGCCAAGTGACTTGGTGTATAGCGAGAATAGGAGAGGGCCTAGAACAGAGCCCTGGGGGACACCAGTGGTGAGAGCACGTGGTGCGGAGACAGATTCTCGTATCAAAGGCAGCCGATAGGTCTAGAAGGATGAGAGCAGAGGAGAGAGAGTTAGCTTTAGCAGTGCGGAGCGCCTCCGTGACACAGAGAAGAGCAGTCTCAGTTGAATGACTAGTCTTGAAACCTGACTGATTTGGATCAAGAAGGTAATTCTGAGAGAGATAGCAGGAGAGCTGGCCAAGGACGGCACGTTCAAGAGTTTTGGAGAGAAAAGAAAGAAGGGATACTGGTCTGTAGTTGTTGACATCGGAGGGATCGAGTGTAGGTTTTTTCAGAAGCGGTGCAACTCTCGCTCTCTTGAAGACGGAAGGGACGTAGCCAGCGGTCAAGGATGAGTTGATGAGCGAGGTGAGGTAAGGGAGAAGGTCTCCGGAAATGGTCTGGAGAAGAGAGGAGGGGATAGGGTCAAGCGGGCAGGTTGTTGGGCGGCCGGCCGTCACAAGACGCGAGATTTCATCTGGAGAGAGAGGGGAGAAAGAGGTCAAAGCACAGGGTAGGGCAGTGTGAGCAGAACCAGCGGTGTCGTTTGACTTAGCAAACGAGGATCGGATGTCGTCGACCTTCTTTCCAAAATGGTTGACGCAGAGAGGGAGGAGGGGGGGGGGAGGGGGAGGAGGATTCAGGAGGGAGGAGAAGGTGGCAAAGAGCTTCCTAGGGTTAGAGGCAGATGCTTGGAATTTAGAGTGGTAGAAAGTGGCTTTAGCAGCAGAGACAGAAGAGGAGAATGTAGAGAGGATGGAGTGAAAGGATGCCAGGTCCGCAGGGAGGCGAGTTTTCCTCCATTTCCCCTCGGCTGCCCGGAGCCCTGTTCTGTGAGCTCGCAATGAGTCGTCGAGCCACGGAGCAGGAGGGGAGGACCGAGCCGGCCTGGAGGATAGGGGACATAGAGAGTCAAAGGATGCAGAAAGGGAGGAGAGGAGGGTTGAGGAGGCAGAATCAGGAGATAGGTTGGAGAAGGTTTGAGCAGAGGGAAGAGATGATAGGATGGAAGAGGAGAGAGTAGCGGGGGAGAGAGAGCGAAGGTTGGGACGGCGCGATACCATCCGAGTAGGGGCAGTGTGGGAAGTGTTGGATGAGAGCGAGAGGGAAAAGGATACAAGGTAGTGGTCGGAGACTTGGAGGGGAGTTGCAATGAGATTAGTGGAAGAACAGCATCTAGTAAAGATGAGGTCAAGCGTATTGCCTGCCTTGTGAGTAGGGGGGGGAAGGTGAGAGGGTGAGGTCAAAAGAGGAGAGGAGTGGAAAGAAGGAGGCAGAGAGGAATGAGTCAAAGGTAGACGTGGGGAGGTTAAAGTCACCCAGAACTGTGAGAGGTGAGCCATCCTCAGGAAAGGAACTTATCAAGGCGTCAAGCTCATTGATGAACTCTCCAAGGGAACCTGGAGGGCGATAAATGATAAGGATGTTAAGCTTGAAAGGGCTGGTAACTGTGACAGCATGGAATTCAAAGGAGGCGATAGACAGATGGGTCAGGGGAGAAAGAGAGAATGTCCACTTGGGAGAGATGAGGATCCCAGTGCCACCACCCCGCTGACCAGAAGCTCTCGGGGTGTGCGAGAACACGTGGGCAGACGAGGAGAGAGCAGTAGGAGTGGCAGTGTTATCTGTGGTAATCCATGTTTCCGTCAGTGCCAAGAAGTTGAGGGACTGGAGGGAAGCATAGGCTGAGATGAACTCTGCCTTGTTGGCCGCAGATCGGCAGTTCCAGAGGCCGCCGGAGACCTGGAACTCCACGTGGGTCGTGCGCGCTGGGACCACCAGGTTAGAGTGGCAGCGGCCACGCGGTGTGAAGCGTTTGTATGGTCTGTGCAGAGAGGAGAGAAGAGGGATAGACAGACACATAGTTGACAGGCTACAGAAGAGGCTACGCTAATGCAAAGGAGATTGGAATGACAAGTGGACTACACGTCTCGAATGTTCAGAAAGTTAAGCTTACGTTGCAAAAATCTTATTGACTAAAATGATTAAAATGATACAGTACTGCTGGCTGGTGAAGTAGGCTAGCTAGCAGTGGCTGCGTTGTTGACTTTGTTTGAAAGTGTAGCTGGCTAGGTAACCTCGATAACTGGCTAGGTAACCTCGATAACCTCGATAATTACTCTAAACTGCACAATTATCTTGGATACAAAGACAGCAAAGACAACTATGTAGCTAGCTAACACTACACTAATCAAGTCGTTCCGTTGTAATGTATTAGTTTCTACAGTGCTGCTATTCGGTAGAAGTTGGCTAGCTGGCTAGCTAGCAGTGTTGACTAGGTAGGAGAACGGCGGCGCGGCGGAAGAAAATAGCTGGCTAGCTAACCTCGATAATTACTCTAAACTACACAATTATCTTAGATACAAGACAGCAAAGACAACTATGTAGCTAGCTAACACTACACTAATCAAGTCGTTCCGTTGTGATGTAATAGTTTCTACAGTGCTGCTATTCGGTAGAAGTTGGCTAGCTGGCTAGCTAGCAGTGTTGACTAGGTAGGAGAACGGTGGCGCGGCGGACGAAAATAGCTGGCTAGCTAACCTCGATAATTACTCTAAACTACACAATTATCTTAGATAAACACCATGGGCCACGCAGCCGTCATACCGCTCAGGAAGGAGACGTATTCTGTCTCCTAGAGATGAACGTACTTTGGTGCGAAAAGTGCAAATCAAACCCAGAACAACAGCAAAGGACCTTGTGAAGATGCTGGAGTAAACAGCTACAAAGGTATCTATATCCACAGTAAAATGAGTCCTATATCGACATAACCTGAAAGGCCGCTCAGCAAGAAAGAAGCCACTGCTCCAAAACCGCCAGAAAAAAGCTAGACTACGGTTTGCAACTGCACATGGCGACAAAGATCGTACTTTTTGGAGAAATGTCCTCTGGTCTGATGAAACAAAAATAGAACTGTTTGGCATAATGACCATTGTTATGTTTGGAAGAAAAAGGGGGAGGCTTGCAAGCCGAAAAACACCATCCCAACCGTGAAGCACGGGGTTGGCAGCATCATGTTGTGGGGGTGCATTGCTGCAGGAAGTACTGGTGCACTTCACAAAATAGATGGCATCACGAGGAAGGAAAATTATGTGGATATATTGAAGCAACATCTCAAGACATCAGTCAGGAAGTTAAAGCTTGGTCGCAAATGGGCTTAAGGACAACAAAGTCAAGGTATTGGAGTGACCATCACAAAGCCCTGACCTCAATCCTATAGAAAATGTGTGTGCAGAACTGAAAAAGCGTGTGTGAGCAAGGAGGCCTTCAAACCTGACTCAGTTACACCAGCTTATTTTTTGTATTTATTTAACCAGGTAGGCCAGTTGAGAACAAGTTTTCATTTACAACTGCGACCTTGCCAAGATAAAGAAAAGCAGTGCGACTGTAACGATTCTCCTCTTCGTCTGAGGAGGAGTAGGAAAAGTCGGACCAATGTGCAGCGTGGTAGGTGTCCATAATTAGATTTTTAATAAATCAACATGAACACAGAACAAAAATAACAAAAAAAACACGAACAAACAACCGAAACAGTTCTGTATGGTGAAACACAGACCTAGAAAATAACTACCCACAACCCATAGTGGGAAAACAGGCTACCTACGTATGATTCTCAATCAGAGACAATGATCGACACCTGCCTCTGATTGAGAACCATACTAGGCCAAACACATAGAAATATAACACACAGAAAAAAACATAGAATAACAACATAGAATTCCCACCCCAACTCACGCCCAAACTGAAATAAAGACATAAAAAACTAAGATCAGAACGTGACAGTGACAAAAAAACAACACAGAGTTACACAGTCAATAACAATAGAAAAATATATATACAGTGTGTGTAAATGGAGTAAGGAGGTAAGGCAATACATAGGCCATAGTAGCGAAGTAATTACAATTTAGCAAATTAACACTGGAGTGATAGATGTGCAGATGAGGATGTGCAAGTAGAAATACTGGTGGGCAAAAGAGCAAAAAAGTAAATATAAACAATATGGGGATGAGGTAGGTAGTTGGATGGGCTATTTACAGATGGGCTGTGTACAGCTGCAGCGATCGGTGAGCTGCTCAGAATGCTGATGCTTAAAGTTAGTGAGGGATATATAAGTCTCCAACTTCAGCAATTTTTGCAGTTCGTACCAGTCATTGGCAGCAGAGAACTGGAAGGAAAGGCGGCCAAAGGAGGTGTTGGCTTTGGGGATGACCAGTGAGATATACCTGCTGGAGCGCGTGCTACGGGTGGGTGTTGTTATGGTGACCAGTGAGCTGAGATAAGGCGGAGCTTTACCTAGCAAAGACTTATAGATGATCTGGAGCCAGTGGGTCTGGCGACGAATATGTTGCGAGGGCCAACCGACGAGAGCATACAGGTTGCAGTGGTGGGAGGTATATGGGCCTTGGTGACAAAACGGATGGCACTGTGATAGACTGCATCCAGTTTGCTTAGTAGAGTGTTGGAGGCTATTTTGTAAATGACATCGCTGAAGTCGAGGATCGGTAGGATAGTCAGTTTTATGAGTGTATGTTTGGCAGCGTGAGTGAAGGAGGCTTTGTTGCGAAATAGGAAGCCGATTGAAGATTTAATTTTGGATTGGAGATGCTTAATATGAGTCTGGAAGGAGAGTTTACAGTCTAGTCAGACACCTATGTATTTGTAGATGTCCACATATTCTAAGTCAGAACCGTCCAGAGTAGTGATGCTAGTCGGGCAGGTGGGTAGCGATCGGTTGAAGAGCATGCATTTAGTTTTACTAGCGTTTAAGAGCAGTTGGAGGCCACGGAAGGAGTGTTGTATGGCATGGAAGCTCGTTTGGAGGTTTGTTAACACAGTGTCCAAAGAAGGGCCAGATGTATACAGAATGGTGTCGTCTGTGTAGAGGTGGATCAAGGAATCACTCTCAGCAAGAGCGACATCATTGATATATACAGAGAAAAGAGTCGGCCCGAGAATTGTTGGAAGCTTGTGGAAGGCTACCCGATACGTTTGACCGAAGTTAAACAATTTAAAGGCAATGCTACCAAATACTAATTGAGTGTATGTAAACTTCTGACCCACTGGGAATGTGATAAAAGAAATAAAAGCTGAAATATATCATTCTCTCTACTATTATTCTGACATTTCACATTCTTAATAAAATATAGTGGTGATCCTATCTGACCTAAGACAGGGAACTTTTACTAGGATTAAATGTCAGGAATTGTGAAAAACTGAGTTTAAATGTATTTGGCTAAGGTGTATGTAAACTTCCGACTTCAACTGTACATACTACCTCAATCAGCCCGAATAACCGGTGCCTGTATATAGCCTCACTACTGTATATAGCCTCTCTACTGTTATTTTTCTCTGTCTTATTTACTGTTGTTTTTATTTCTTTACTTATCTATTGTTCACCTAATACCTTTTTTTTACTTAGAAATTGCACTTTTGTTTATAGCCTGTAAGTAAGCATTTCACTGTTGTATTCAGCCTACGTGACAAATAAACTTTGATTTGATGTGAAGTGTGCACCATATGAAGTCGCTATGTTGAGCATAAAAGTGATCATTTGAAACAGGTCCTTTACACTAGATTTAGAATTGTTTGACAACTTTAGTTGTGAATGATACAAACCTTAGAATGTCTTAGAAATCAAAACATATATGGGATGCATGATGCGACTATAGGCTATTGATGAACGAGAAAGTTGAGAAAAAAAAGCTTGCACGCTCTGTTGCTTTTCAACCATCTAACTATTCTACATTTTTTCTTTAGTTATATGTAATATTAGTTTAGATTTAGAATGGCCCGTTATCAAATGGGCAGGAACAACAAAAAGACGTCATCGTATGCACTCGAATAATTGATGGAGGCCACTTTCCCGCAGGTTCGTTTTTCTCACTCATGCCAGGTACCCAAATACCCAAATGAGGGACAACAGGATGATTTTTCAGGACACCGTAGCCTACATGAATATGCATTTAGATCTTCTTGTGTTTGAATGACTCAAACTGTTTTGTGAGCAAATTAGAGCAGATGGTGTTAAGAAACTATTGATTCAGCTTTGATCTAACTTTAATAAATTATCACCACCAGGGGCGCCGTATAGGGGGGGAAGTTAGGACGATTCTAAGGGCCTGTGACTGACAGGGGCGCTAAACAAATTATTAGAACATTAGGTAAACATTTTCAATATTAATTTATTAACCTATTATCATTAATATAATATTTTATTTAAAATGTACTAATAAAAATGACGGTTTCTTTTTTTAAATTGGTTTTGGCAAAAAGTAAACAACCAGAGAGCCTCTGCATTGCCCCCCCCCCCCCCCCCCCCCCCCCCCCCCTCTATTTACATGAAATGGTTCGGTCCGGGCCCCAAACCAGGCATGAACAGTACTTGCTACCAGTGCATTGCGAGTGAGGAGTGCAGTAGAGCATCATGACTCAGCTTCCTAAAGACAAATATGGCTTCCAAAAATGAAAAGAAAGAAAAGAAAGACAGGAGAGAGAAAAGAAAGGGCGACAGAATGTCACCCAATTTGTCACAAAGGAAGGTGGGTCTAGTACGTGAGAGGTGGAAATTAACCTGTTAGATTTGTCCATAGTGAAATAGGCTACTTTTTCTCCCCTAACATTAATAACTGTTACTTACTTAATATCTTCACAGAAAATTCTGAGTGTTTGCATTTCACTCATCTTAGCCGACATTTAGTCAATGCAGGCAAACTTTTAGCAAGCTATTCACACTAAATCAGTTGTCCCTGCCCCCTGCCTGGTGCCAGGCCCAACAGATGCAGCTTCGGCCTCAGCAGCCTTGTCTCCCCATCCCCATACCCCTGAACCAGCCCCATACCCCTGAACCAACTGAAGGAGGTGAGCAGCATTGTGTTGAATGACATGTCAGTTGGCATAATTGCAGGGGGTCTGTGGGAATTTCTATTATTATTAAAAAATAAAATGATTAAATCCTTGTCAATGTAATAATTTTTCCTCATAATGATCATAATGTGAAACAAAAACAGCCTATAGTGTATTGGATGCTAGACACTGAGGCATTGAGTGACTCAGTCATATGGCCACGGTATTGTTTTAGTTTACTGTGGAGCCCATAGTCACACTCAACATGCCTCAGATACCTCTTTTGTCCCACCTCCCACACATGCGGTGACCTCACCCAGCAGAACTAGTGTGTCCAGAGATGCAAGCACTCAATGCCTAGGTTTATCTCCACTGTACCCGCACCCTACCATACCCCTGTCTGTACATTGTGCCATGAATCTATCCTACCACGCCCAGAAATCTGCGCCTTTTATTCTCTGTCCCCAACGCACTAGACAACCAGTTTTGATAGCCTTTAGCCGTACCCTCATCCTACTCCTCCTCTGTTCCTCGGGTGATGTAGAGGTTAACCCAGGCCATGTGTGTCCCCAGGCGCTCTTATTTGTTGACTTCTGTAACCTTAAAAGCCTTGGTTTCATGCATGTTAACATCAGAAGCCTCCTCCCTAAGTTTGTTTTACTTACTGCTTTAGCACACTCCGCCAACCCTGATGTCCTTGCCGTGTCTGAATCCTGGTTTAGGAAGGCCACCAAAAATTCCATCCCCAACTACAACATTTTCCGTCAAGATAGAACTGCCAAAGGGGGAGGAATTGCAATCTACTGCAGAGATAACCTGCAAAGTTCTGTCATACTTTCCAGGTCTATGCCCAAACAGTTCAAGCTTCTAATTAAAAAAATTAATCTCTCCAGAAATAAGTCTCTCACTGTCGCCGCCTTCAGCTCCCAGCTGTGCCCTGGACACCATATGTGAATTGATTGCCACCCATCTATCTTCAGAGTTCGTTCTGTTAGGTGACCTAAACTGGGATATGCTTAACACCCCGGCAATCCTACAATCTAAGCTAGATGCCCTCAATCTCACACAAATGATCAAGAAACCCACCAGGTACAACCCTAAATCCGTAAACATGGGCACCCTCATAGATATTATCCTGACCAACTTGCCCTCCAAATACACCTCTGATGTTTTCAATCAGGATCTCAGCGATCACTTCCTCATCGCCTGCATCCGCTATGGGTCCGCGGTCAAACGACCACTCCTCATCACTGTTAAACGCTCCCTAAAACACTTCTGCGAGGAGGCCTTTCTAATCGACCTGGCCCGGGTATCCTGGAAGGATATTGACCTCATCCCGTCAGTAGAGGATGCCTGGTTGTTCTTTAAAAGTAATTTTCTCACCATCTTAAATAAACATGCCCCTTAAAAAAAATGTAGAACTAAGAACAGATATAGCCCTTGGTTCACTCCAGACCTGACTGCCCTCGACCAGCACAAAAACATCCTGTGGCGGACTGCACTAGCATCGAATAGTCCCCGCGATATGCAACTTTTCAGGGAAGTCAGGAACCAATACACACAGTCAGTTAGGAAAGCAAATGCTAGATTTTTCAAACAGAATTTTGCATCCTGTAGCTCTAACTCCCAATATTTTGGGACACTGTCCATGGAGAATAAGAGCACCTCCTCCCAGCTGCCCACTGCACGATAATTGAGAATTTCAATAAGCATTTCTCTACGGCTGGCCATGCTTTCCTCCTGGCTACCCCAACCCCGGCCAACTGCTCTGCATCCCCTTCATCTACTTGCCCTGCAGCTACTTGTCCAAGCCTCCCCAGCTACTCCTTCACCCAAATTCAGATATCAGATGTTCTGAAAGAGCTGCAAAACCTGGACCCGTACAAATCAGCTGGGCAAGATAATCTGGACCCTCTCTTTCTAAAATTATCCACCGCCATTGTTGCAACCCCTATTACCAGTCTGTTCAACCTCTCTTTCGTATCGTCCGAGATTCCTAAAGATTGGAAAGCTGCTGCGGTCATCCCCCTCTTCAAAGGGGGTGACACTCTAGACCCAAACTGTTACAGACCTATATCCATCCTGCCCTGCCTTTCTAAAGTCTTCGAAAACCAAGTTAACAAACAGATCACTGACCATTTCGAATCCCACTGTACCTTCTCCGCTGTGCAATCCGGTTTCTGAGCTGGTCACGGGTGCACATCAGCCACGCTCAAGGTACTAAACGATATCATAACCACCATCGATAAAAGACAGTACTGTGCAGCCGTCTTCATCAACCTGGCCAAGGCTTTCGACTCTGTCAATAACCGTATTCTTATCGGCAGACTCAACAGTCTTGGTTTCTCTGCCTCGCCTGGTTCACCAACTACTTCTCAGATAGAGTTTGTCAAATCGGAGGGCCTGTTGTCCGGACCTCTGGCAGTGTCTATGGGGGTACCACAGAGTTAAATTCTTTTCTCTGTATATATCAACGATGTCGCTCCTGCTGAGAGTGATTCCTTGATCCACCTCTACACAGACGACACCATTCTGTATACATCTGGCCCTTCTTTGGACTCTGTGTTAACAATCCTCCAAACGAGCTTCAATGCCATAAAACACTCCTTCCGTGGCCTCCAACTGCTCTTAAACGCTAGTAAAACTAAATGCATGCTCTTCAACCGATCACTGCTCTCACCCGCCCGCCCAACTAGCATCACTACTCTGGACGGTTCTAACTTAGAATATGTGGACAACTACAAATACCTCGGTGTCTGGCTAGACTGTAAACTCTCCTTCCAGACTCATATTAAACATCTCCAATCCAAAATTAAATATATAATCGGCTTCCTATTTCGCAACAAAGCCTCCTTCACTCACGCTACCAAACATACTCTCGTAAAACTGACTATCCTACCGATCCTCGACTTCGGTGATGTCATTTACAAAATAGCCTAACACTCTACTCAGCAAACTGGATGCATTCTATCACAGTGCCATCCGTTTCGTCACCAAGCCCCATATACCTCCCACCACTGCGACCTGTATGCTCTCATCGGCTGGCCCTCGCTACATATTCGTCGCCAGACCCACTGGCTCCAGATCATCTATAAATCTTTGCTAGGTAAAGCTCTGCCTTATCTCAGCTCACTGGTCACCATAACAACACCCACCCGTAGCACGCGCTCCAGCAGGTATATCTCACTGGTCATCCCCAAAGCCAACACCTCCTTTGGCCGCCTTTCCTTCCAGTTCTCTGCTGCCAATGACTGGAACGAATTGCAAAAATCGCTGAAGTTGGAGACTTATATCTCCCTCACTAACTTTAAGCATCAGCTATCTGTGCAGCTTACCGATCGCTGCAGCTGTACACAGCCAATCTGTAAATAGCCCATCCAACTACCTACCTCATCCCCATATTGTTTTATTTACTTTTTTGCTCTTTTGCACACTAGTATTTCTACTTGCGCATCATCATCTGCACATATATCACTCTAGTGTTAATTTGCTAAATTGTAATTACTTCGCTACTATATCCTATTTATTGCCTTACCTCCTTACGCCATTTCCACACACTGTAGATAGATTTTTCTATTGTGTTATTGACTGTAAAAATAAAATAAAATTTTATTGGTCACAAACACACAGTTAGCAGATGTTAATGCGAGTGTAGCGAAATGCTTGTGCTTCTAGTTCCAACCATGCAGTAATATCTAACAAGTAATCTAACAATTTCACAACAACTACCTTATACACACAAGTGTAAAGGAATGAATAAGAATATGTACATATAAATATATGGGTGAGCGATGGCCGAAGCTGTTTTTCAGTCTCTCGGTCCCAGCTTTGATGCACCTGTACTGACTTTGCCTTCTGGATGATAACGGGGTGAACAGGCAGTGGCTCGGGTGGTTGTTGTCCTTGATGATCTTTTTGGCCTTCCTGTGACATCGGGTGGTGTAGTTATCCTGGAAGGCAGGTAGTTTGCCCCCGGGGATGCGTTGTGCAGACCTCACTACCCTCTGGAAAGCCTTACGGTTGTGGACGGAGCAGTTGCCGTACCAGGTGGTGATACAGCCCAACAGGATGCTCTCGATTGTGCATCTGTAAAAGTTTGTGAGTGTTTATGGTGACAAACCAAATTTCTTCAGCCTCCTGAGGTTGAAGAGGCCTGTTAAGCCTACTTCACCACGCTGTCTGTGTGGTTGGACCATTTCAGTTTGTCCGTGATGTGTACGCCGAGGAACCTAAAACTTTCCATCCTTCTCCACTACTGTCCCATCGATGTGGATAGGGGGGTGCTCCCTCTGCTGTTTCCTGAAGTCCACAATCATCTCCTGAGTTTTGTTGACGTTGAGTGTGAGGTTGTTTTCCTGACACCACACTCACACGTTGTTGGTAATCAAGCGTACTACTGTAGTGTCGTCTGCAAACTTGAGGAGTACAGGAGAGGGCTGAGAACACACCTTTGTGGGGCCCCAGTATTGAGGATCAGCGGGGTGGAGATGTTGTTTCCTACCCTCACCACCTTGGGGTGGCCCGTCAGAAAGTCCAGGACCCAGTTGCATAGGGCGGGGTCGAGACCGAGGGTCTCGAGCTTAATGGCGAGTTTGGAGGGGGCCTCCCGGGTGGCTCCCTCAGTGGTCTAAGGCACTCCATCGCAGTGCTAGCTGTGCCACCAGAGACTCTGGGTTCGAGCCCAGGCTCTGTCGCAGCCGTCCGGGAGGTACTATGGTGTTAAATGCTGAGCTGTAGTCGATGAACAGCATCTTTTTTTACATTAAATTTTTTATTGTAATTTTTACCCGCTTTTTCGTGGTATCCAATTGTTAGTAGTTACTGTCCTGTCTCATCACTACAACTCCCGTACGGGCTCGGGAGAGGCGAAGGTCGAGAGCCATGCGTCCTCCGAAACACAACCCAACCAAGCCGCACTGCTTCTTAACACAGCGCGCATCCAACCCAGAAGCCAGCCGCACCAATGTGTCGGAGGAAACACCGTACACCTAGCGACCTGGTCAGCATGCACTGCGCCCGGCCCGCCACAGGAGTCGCTAGTGCGCGATGAGACAAGGATATCCCTGCCGGCCAAACCCTCCCTAACCTGGACGACACTAGGCCAATTGTGCGTTGCCCCATGGACCTCTCGGTCGCGGCCGGCTGCGACAGAGCCTGGGCTCGAACCCAGAGTCTCTGGTGGCCTTAGACCACTGCGCCACCCGGGAGGCCTCCTATGAACAGCATTCTTACATAGGTATTCCTCTTGTCCAGATGGGTTAGGGCAGTGTGCAGTGTGATTGCGATTGCGTCGTCTGTAGACCTATTGGGGCGGAAGGCAAATTGGAGTGGGTCTACGGTGTCAGGTAGGGTGGAGGTGATATGATCCTTGACTAGTCTCTCAAAGCACTTCATTATGACGGAAGTGAGTGCTACGGGGCGGTAGTCATTTAGCTCAGTTACCTTAGCTTTCTTGGGAACAGGAACAATGGTGGCCCTCTTGAAGCATGTGGGAACAGCAGACTGGGATAGGGATTGATTGAATATGTCCGTAAACACACCAGCCAGCTGGTCTGTGCATGCTCTGAGGACACGGCTGGGGATGCCGTCTGGGCCGGCAGCCTTGCAAGGGTTAACACGTTTAAATGTTTTACTCACGTTGGCTCTGATAACGTATCCCGAGTGAGCCATGTTTCCGTGAAACAGAGAATGTTACAATCTCTGATGTCTCTCTGGAAGGCAACCCTTGCTAGGATTTCGTCTACCTCAAGAGACTGGACATTGGCAAGTAGTATACTCGGGAGTGGTGGGCGATGTGCCCGTCTACGGAGCCTGACCAGAAGACCGCTCCGTCTGCCCCTTCTGTGACGTCGTTGTTTAGGGTCACCTGCTGGGATCCGATCCATTGTCCTGGGCGGTGGACCAAACAGAGGATCCGCTTCGGTAAAGTCGTATTCCTTGTCGTAATGTTGGTAAGTTGACGTTGCTCTTATATCCAATACTCCCTCCCGGCTGTATGTACATTTGTTTATTCCATGTGTAACTCTGTCTTGTTGTTTGTGCCACACTGCTTTGCTTTATCTTGGCCAGGTCGCAGTTGTAAATGAGAACTTGTTCTCAACTGGCCTACCTGGTTAAGTAAAGGTGAAATAAAAAATGTATTAAAAAAGTATGTCTCCATGGCTTTGATGCAAACTGAAATATGGTTGTTTACTTACCTGCGATACGCAACTGCAGGTAATTTGGGTCAATATTCTGCAGGATTCAGTACTGTTAAATTCTTTCCGTGGTGCATGCAGTTAATTTAAGTCAACAAAATGGTAATAACTGAAATTTTGGTTATGATGTTATTACAAATGGTATTATATTATAAGATATATTATCATATGCGTCATGTACACTACAGAGCCAGGACCCTCTTCAAGTGATACAGTTTTGTCAGGGAGGAGTGTGGAAGTGGAGGAAGAGGTGAAAGACAGTGCTGGCAGTACCAGTGCAGATGATGAGGATGGAGCAAATGAGAGAAGGTGCACAGAAAGAGACAGACAAAGTGATGATGTTGAAAAACAAGCTGATCAGTGACTTTGCTACAGTGGTTCCTCCTTTAAAAGTTGTGTCATACTGCGGCACACCTTGCGGGTTGCTGTAGCATTCTGTGACTCGTTATCTATTTGTCAGCCATTTTTTTTCTGTTAATGCAAGTTATTGCTAGTTTTACCACCAGAGGGCATCTTTGAGAAGCATTTGATAGTATTCCGTATTGGCATTACCAGAGAATTTAAAACCTTTTTTGTAATAACATAGTACATGGAATGGATTTTAAGAAATTTGGCTTAATTAATTCGATTAATATTATGGTGTTTCTATTCAGAGAAAAACGAAAACGAAACCCTCAGGGTTTCCCATTAGGATGGAATGGAAAATATGGCGCTGTACAACATGACGGTCGGGAGTAGGCTACAGGATTGTAGGACACTAAATTGTTTGCCTTGATTAAACAACTTTGGTCCAATATTTCTGTAAATCAATGATATATATTTTATTAACGAAATGTGTTCATTTGTTTATTAGGCTACTGTGCAGTCTACAATACATACTGTAGTAAACATTGGAAAGTCATAATTCCTTACATAAGGGAGAGCAGGCCATGTCTGTACTACAGAATGCGGGGCAAGCAGGAGATCGGTGTTATTTCATTGTTGTGATGCCTTCACTATTATTCTACAATGTAGAAAATAGTTAAAAATATTGAAAAATCCTGGAATGAGTAGGTGTCCAAACTTTTGACTGGTACTTGCTTAATTAATTAGATTAATATTACGTTTTTTCTATTCCAAGAAAAACTAAAAACCCTCTGGTTTCCATTAGGATGGAACGGAAAATATGGCGCTGTAATTTAGCTAAAGAATCCCCGCAGGGCACAAGGAAGGAGTAGGCTGTCCTTGTAAATAAGAATTTGTTGTCTAGTTAAATAAAGGTTACACTATGAGCATAACATTTCTGCACCCTAATTTTCAAATTCTTGTCTAACCAATAACCAAACGGAGATTAAGTGAAAATAAAAATCTCATTGATTTATCAAGACCAGTCCAGCTTGTTTCAGAGCAGCACGAAACAGTGCTAAATTAGTTGTAGGCTTTTGCTTCTAACTTCAATATGCTCATTAAATAAATAAGACCTACACCATTTTTAACAGCACATTACTCAACGCTAGTGAGACACATTTCGCCTATGGTAGGCCTACAGTATATCGGAAAAAGAAATGTCGATGACGTGACTCTCCGCCAATAATTACATTTAGAGGATTGGAGCAAAACAGTGCTAAAATAGTTGTAGGCTTTTGCTTCTAACTTCAATATGCTCTTTAACTAAATAAGACCTACAATTTTTAACAGTATATCTACAAATATTTTTTTCAATTATGTGACTCTCTGCTAATGATTACATTTAGAGGATTGGAGGAATCTATATAAATATCTAAGGGGCATTTTCCATTAGGATCTGTGAGAATATTTGAGAATATCTAAGGGTATTATATATAATTCTAAATTACTTAATAATAATAATCGCTTTGTTTAATTCGTTTTAGGTTAACCTAGAGTGAGCGAGAAAAAGGCAATTCTTGAACATGGGGTGAGACATTCTCACTAATTTGTAAATAAAGTCAGTTTGTTGTTTAGAAATATTTATTTCTGGAGAAACATAACTTGATTATTTAGCAGACATCACTTGCTAATATTCAGTCAACACATATTTAAAAGATATCATGGAATATTTGAACATTTTAGTTTCTCCATGTTTGTCTCAGAGCAGCGCGAAACGGTGCTGAAATAGATGTCTACAGCGGGAAGGCTATGCATTCTTTGCCCACTCGTGGTATCTCTTTTGGGTTACACATCCTTGTCATAGCAGAACAGCATAACGGTCCGGGCGGCCCTTGCTGTGCCTAGTGAGCAGTTGGTCAAGTTATGTTGTCAGAAGAGGAATGGAAATGTCAGGGTGAACCGAAGACCTGACGAACCCACCACGGATGTTGACTCTGCCTGTCGGAGGTGGAGTTCCAGAGCTCACAGGTGTGCCTGGCATGGATTGTGACTCCATCTCGTTCCTCGCCCTTTTCAATGTGTGAGTCAATGATTCGTCTGACAAACAAAGAACTTTGCATCCTGCAGGCCCAGGCATGGATCAAAGCTGACGAGACATTCAATAACGTCATCTTCACAGACGAATCAACCGTGGCTCTTGAGCAATTTTCTCAAATTGCTACAGAAAAGAAGGAAGAAGATCAAGAAGATTAACGAAAGCATAAAGATGTTGATGAAGAAATGTTGTTTTGAGTTAGAAATGTAACACTTCAGAGAACTTAAGCATCGAATAAATTGCAAGTTGAGGGATTTCACAACAGTAGCCGGGTTATAAAAAGTCTATCGTCCTGCCAATAGGAAACATTTGCATGATGGGCTACATTCTTTATTGTAACCACAATGTCACACATAATTTGTATCTACCTTTCCAATTACTTCTAGAGTTTGGGATTTACAAATGTGTGCTTTTAATTTTTAGTTACATTGCTTTAGTTCGAACGTGCAGACTTTTTTTCTTCAAATGATTGTTTTTTGTAGGATGCTACATTTTTGACCAGTTGCAATTGTAAGTAGGCCTAATAAAAACATCCTGCTTCTATTAGGCTGTCAAGCCTCAATGCCTACCTCAGCCAGTTAAGTTATTTTATATAGGTCTAGGCTCCGAAGAAATAGACTCCAATTAAGCCCTCTTGTTGTTTGTAAAGTCAAATTAAAACGAAGATTATTGTTGAAATGAATTGCTCGGCTGGTGTAGGTTTTCTCCATCTGTTGGTGTGTAACACTTGCATAACAAGTTAGCTATATTTTCAGCACCAGCCACTGTTCACCTCCTATTGATTGCGCTGCGGTTGCTGCCAGTTGTTTTTTAAATTGAACCTTTATTTAACTAGGCAAGTCAGGTAAGAACAAATTCTTATTTATAATGAAGGCCTACCCCGGCCAAACCCGGGTGACGCTGGGACAATTGTGCACCGCACTTTTGCACTCCCAAACACGGTCGGATGTGATACAGCCTGAATTCGAACCAGGGACTGACGTAAAGCCTCTTGCACCAAGATGCAGTGCCTTAGACCGCTGCACCACTCGGGAGCCATGACCAATATATATATATATTTTTTCAGAACATTAACTGTGTGCAGGTAGATACGTATGTAGGTAGGAAAGATAGATACAAATTATTTGTTGCAAGTTGGGGAGAGGGGGGGTTCACACATAGCTCAAGATGGGTCGGCTATTAGACAATTCTTTAGTAAAGGTTGAATAGTCTATTGTTCAGCTAATAGCCCCCCCTGCTACGCTTGTGAAAAACTAATAATAATAATTTTCCCACATGTTAAAAATTCCAATTGATAAAGTGTTTTTAGCCACAATCGGCCCCAACCCCAATTAATACATTTGGGCACAGTCGATAGCGTGCTGGACTTCGGGCTAGAGTGTTGAGGGTTCGAAACCTGCTCCCTGCTTGTTTCATTACATTATTATGCCGGATTGTTACTCCCATCTCGTTCCTTGCTCTCTTCCACGCGTCATTCAGCTCGCTTGTGGTCGTGCTGGCAGGATGTACTGTTTTTTATTCTGTATATATGAATTACAAATCAGCCTTTACTTAAATCATGTTACTAGTCTATTGCATAGTTACAATGTGTAATCATTGATGTCCCAGGAACAGAAGTGGTAAACACTGTTGAAGTGTATAATTGTAATACAGTTGAAGTCGAAGTTTTTCACAAATCCTGATATTTAATCCTAGTAAAAATTCCCTGTTTTAGGTCAGTTAGGATCACCACTTTATTTGAAGAATTTGAAATGTCAGAATAATAGTAGAGAATTATTTATTTCAGCTTTTATTTCTTTCATCACATTCCCAGTGGATCAGAAGTTTACATAAATTCAATTAATATTTGGTAACGTTGCCTTTAAATTGTGTAACTTGGGTCACACGTTTCGGGTAGCCTTCCACAAGCTTCCCACAATACGTTGGGTGCATTTTGGCCCGTTCCTCCTGACAGAGCTGGTGTAACTGAGTCAGGTTTGTAGGCCTCCTTGCTCACACACGCCTTTTCAGTTCTGCACACACATTTTCTATAGGATTGAGGTCAGGGCTTTGTGATGGCCACTCCCAATACCTTGACTTTGTTGTTCTTAAGCCATTTTGTCCATTTGGAAGACCCATTTGCAACCAAGCTTTAACTTCCTGACTGATGTCTTGAGATGTTGCTTCAATATATCCACATCATTTTCCGTACTCATGATGCCATCTATTTTGAGAAGTGCACCAGTCCCTCCTGCAGCAAAGCATCCCCACATGTTGCTGCCACCCCCGTGCTTCGCGGTTGGGATGGTGTTCTTCGGCTTGCAAGCCTCCCCCTTTTTCCTCCAAACATAATGATGGTCATTATGGCCAAACAGTTCTATTTTTGTTTCATCAGACCAGAGGACATTTCTCCAAAAAGTACGATCTTTGTCCCCATGTGCAGTTGCAAACCGTAGTCTGGCTTTTTTATGGCGGTTTTGGAGCAGAGGCTTCTTCCTTGCTGAGTGGCCTTTCAGGTTATGTCGATATAGGACTCGTTTTACTGTGGATATAGATACTTTTGTACCTGTTTCCTCCAGCATCTTCACAAGGTCCTTTCCTGTTGTTCTGGGATTGATTTGCACTTTTCGCACCAAAGTACGTTCCTCTCTAGGAAACAGAACACGTCTCCTTCCTGAGCGGTATGACGGCTGTGTGATCCCATGGTGTTTATACTTGCGTACTTATGGAGGTCTACAATTATTTTTCTGAGGTCTTGGCTGATTTATTTTGATTTTCCAATGATGTCAAGCAAAGAGACACTGAGTTTGAAGGTAGGCCTTGAAATACATCATCCACAGGTACACCTCCAATTGACTCAAATTATGTCAATTAGCCTATCAGAAGCTTCTAAAGCCATGACATCATTTTCTGGAATTTTCCAAGCTGTTTAAAGGCACAGTCAACTTAGTGTATGTAAACTTCTGATCCACTGGAATTGTGATGCAGTGAATTATAAGTGAAATAATATGTCTGTAAACAATTGTTGGAAAAATGGCTTGTGTCATGCAAAAAGTAGATGTCCTAACCGACTTGCCAAAACTATAGTTTGTTAACCAGAAATTTGTGGAGTGGTTGAAAAACGAGTTTTAATGACTCCAACCTAAGTGTATGTAAACTTCCGACTTCAACTGTACATGCAGACACAGCATCATTCAAATAATGGAGTTTGATACACCTGGTATTGGTTATGACTGCAAAAAACTTGCTAAATGGTGATTTTGATAAATTAACTTTATGACAAAAAAATATGCACATCCGTTTGTTTCTACATTAACTAACATATTCCTCTCAATTGTACATGTTTTGCTTGACTTGTTATGACGTTATAATTGCTTAAATTAGCTTCCACCATAATGTTTTGTCAGCCATCTTTGCTGAAGAAAGTCACCAGGGACGGGTGGCTCGCGTCAAATTCGTCATTGGAACCACTTGATATGATTGGTCATATAAAAACCTTGGTACTCAAATGCATAATGAGTGCTCTAACTCCTCGTTGCAGTGGTCTGTAGCAATGAAGCCGTGACGCTGGGTACCTCTACGTCCCGCGGTGTAAGCTCGCAACTTTTAAAGGAGGAACCACTGTAGCAAGAAGGCTCGGCGCTGGGCTGAGTAAGGCTGAGCAAGGGCCAGTGATAACTGTTAAATGGCATGGCTATGGATATTGGATCACTACACACATGATGCCCACAAGCTGAGAACAAGATATATATCAAAGTAATGGCTGGATTGCCATAACATTTGTTGTGCACAATCAAGACACCAAGTGGAAGAAACCTATTGATTTGGTGACCACTTGACCTTTCCTCTAGCGCCACCATCAGGCCTTTTCATTTCCATTTTGTTTTCCATTTTCACTTTTACAGCTGCTTATTTTCTAGTTGGTATGTATACTTAGTTCAAAAATCTGCGGCTGATTTTATTACTTTGTTTGTTATATCATTCTATAGATGATGTCAATTTATTCTAATTGAATAGGTTAATTTATGTTTAAATTATATTTATAATTATTTATTCATTAATGTTAAGAGAATTTTCCATTCAAGAATTTTACCATTACAATTACATTTAGACTGTAAACGATGGCCTTTAGCACATTTCTTATAGAGGGTATCAGTCCTGCATCAAATAGTGAATTCCACTGTATGCAGAATGTTGCATGCATGTCTGCACAGTGTTATATTTTCACAGCTCACTGTCAGTAAATATCGTACAGTAAATATTGGACTACAAGAGAGTTGCAAGCCTGCAAAGCTAGAGTTATTTAAAGCTTTGAATGGGTCGATTGGGTTCTGGAGGTGTGGGGTTACAGCAATTGCGCAGGGTTGGTGTGGCCTATGGTGGTGGGGCCCAATGTGATATCTTTTCATGGGGCCCAAAATCCCTGGCGGCGCCCCAGTGTGAGAAGTGGCGAAGTGACACTGCGGTATGCTCTGGCAGCTCTACACCCTACACTTCGTATAGCCTATTCTTTTTCCTCACATAACATTTGGTGATGCAGGAGGCAGAGACCACAAGTGTGGCTGTTTTCTAAAAGTATGGGAATATGTGCCCAAGGAAACATTTCTTGTTGGTCTCAGGGAATATAAAACAGTTAGGATGGGAGACATTTAAAATGGGTTTGAGTGAAGTGGTAGCAAATGTTGAAAGAGCAACTAATGAGCATAGAGACTGGAGAGGCTCACAAGTTTGACGAAATTACCTCTATATATTTCAGTCTAATACTGCTAATTACTTATAGGCTAGACCAATTATGTACCAAATACATCTTAAATCGTTGAAAAATAATAATAATTCTGCCATGGGTAATATGCGGTAGACTATGTATTGTATAACGGCACAATCATTATTTTAATTCAGTTTTTTGGGAGGCTCATATATAAACCTATGCCTTTGGGCAGGATGTTTATGAATTACAGAGTTGGTAGGGTTTCAGACCTGTCAATCATTCACTTTGAGAGAAGGGGATATATTAGTAATCTAGTCAGAAAAACTTGACAAGTCTACTCTTTCAATTTACTTTATTGTGGCAAAAACCTAAGTAAAAGGGTTGTGTTCTGTCAAGTAAACGTGGATTCCCTGTTGAGAAACAATATACAATTGCAGGAAATGGTAAAATAAAATAAATAAAAATAAAACATTTCCAGGGGGAGGACATCCAGACCAGCCAGATTTTGCTCCCCCACTTTTATACAGTCAGGCTCCCTGAATAGACCTACAGGTATGATTGAAGCATGAAGCAGTTGTTGAACATGGGCTTTTCTACACAGAAAGCAGCAGTTGACTACTCCATTACACTTTAATCAAATTGAAAGGCCTATATCAATATCTTTAATATTAACATATACGTATCATAACATTAGATTTTGTAACCTTCAATCTATTTTCTTTCATCATATTTTGGACCAGAATGCAGCTCTGTCTCCACTACCTATTGTTCCTGCATTGAGGAACTTCCGTTAATGTTTTCAGTGGCGATTTTAGCATGTAAATCTTGTTGGGGCAACAACAACAAAACATGGGGGATGCATGCCAGCAAAGCCACTACACAACACAACACTAAACAATACATTAATTGCACTATAACGGTGAACAATGGTGCCCACAAACTGTTAGGGTCTACATAAAGCTGCCCCAACAGCAGAGTCCACACAGCAGTCCCAACACATTACCACTGCTACACCTGGCGAACAGTTCATTCAGCCTCATTTGCTGCCTTTAAAAAAAACATAGCTGATATGGCTGACTTGCTTAAACAAATGTGGCTTCTACTGACAATTGAGATGTACAAACTATGGCATAAGGGGACGACAAGCGGATAAGAGGCAATCCATCATTTCGATTAAGACATTAATGAGCGAGCTAGGATGGATGTAGTCAATATAACTATTTGTTCAGCACTTTTGAAATGTACAGTGAAAGAATTCAGAACATGGGCCATTCTTACAGTGTTCTCCCTATACACCAAGTCAGAACCGTAGGATAAATAAAGGGGGCAGATAAGCAGACAATGAAAGCTCTTCGATGATTACATTTCTCAAAAACAGATTATAGGCTGCATGTGCACCACCAAGTCAGAACAGTAGGCAAAATTAAGAGGTGAAAATAGATCAAATTATTAGGATGAGGCACATGGGCTACTAACAGCTTACTACACAACATACACTTAGTATTACTTTCTTAGCTGCAGTATACATATCTCCCTGTCATATTACAGCATTTATGCAGCAGCATACAAGACATTTTTGGATTCACCTTGTTGTGCTGTGCTCACTTGAACAGGAAGGTGGCGCAGCGGTCCTTCGTGGGCTATTCTCTGGATTTATGGTGCTTTCAAGATAACTGGGAACTCTAGGGAAAAAAAGGTTGAATCTTGATGACGCCAGTGATTTTCAGGTCGTATCTCTAGAAAGAGGCCCGAGTTCTGGATTTAAAATTCAGAGTTGGATGAAAGTTCAAAACGTATTTTCCCAGTCGTAGCTCGTTTTTCCCGAGTTCCCAGTTGTCTTGAACTCACTGAAGTCAGATTTTGCAGTTCCGAGTTAACAGTTGTTTTGAGCGCGGCACAAATCATGCTTCATTGACAGCATGGCCAATGTTGAATGTTTATCATTTTAAACTTGGAAAAGAGACCCTTAATCTTAGATGTGGGACCACACAGCAACTCCACTGAATAGCAGGCTAATGATTGCCTTGCAATGCTTGCAGTTAGCCACTGATTCCTTCCAAACCACTTATTGTTGAATTTGCGATTTCCAACTTGTGTAATGTTTATATCCAATGGCCGATGAGCACTGATACGTTTTATGTATAATTTATCTTCATTATGTCTCTTCGTAGGACAAGGATTAAAAACGATTTGCCAGTAGATTGTCAACTTGATTCATAATGATGACTGCTAGCTAAGATTTTGAAAGTATGATGTTGACATGATCAGTCCAATCAAAGCTACTGTAGATATAACATGAATTGATTGGCACTTCTAATGTAACTCTATGGCAGCACCCAAAGGGCTTGAATTTTCGAGCTCTACCCGTAGACTTGGAGGTGACGTGCTGTCCCCATGAGTGACAGAACACTGGGCCATTCACGGCGCAACGCTCCGTATTTTCTGCTGGCTTGCCCCAACACCACAGAAAGCACTGAGCTTTAGGCTGAAACACCTGCATTTTGGAGCTGCTGAAAACAAAAAAGAGACCATGTTTGTATGCGGCTTTATTAACTCAATGATGTAAACTGATATGTGACATGTAGGGTTGCAAAGGGTCGGAAACTTTCCGGTAAATTTCCAGATTTTTTCTGGGAAATTTTCAATGGGAAGTTAAGCCCGGGAATTTGGGGAATTTTGCTTAAATTCATCAAAAAAGTTAGCTTATAACAGTGAACCTTTTTTGTGGGATACACATAAGGCGATTCTAGGTCTTGTGTCATATTTTGGTTAAACTATCCCCAATTCAATGGAATTGCAACCCTCTGCATGCACAGTGCATTCTTCCATCACATGTGCAGTGCGCTCTTCCATCACATGTACCGCTGATTCTCAAGATCTTGCACACTAATGAGATGCTATTGAGCCCACACTACTACACAAGGACTACATGCTTTCTGGTAAGTTTTGATTACAATACTGGGTGGGGTGAATATATTTTATATGACATAAATGATTTTTTGTTAACTAGTAAATAGTAGCCTACAACAAAGTGTGTTTAAATAATTTCTAACTTCTTAACAATTTCTGCTAGTTAGTTTTTGCTACCATGTGGGTTTTAGCTTGCTTGAGCCTGCTAACTGAGGAGTGTTAATTCACCTGTTTCCATACATGTTTCATTTTAAAACATCTATCTCTACATGAAATTGTATTTGGGGTTTTTTTACAATTTTTTTCTAATCTTTACAGGAAAATGCCACGACCCTATCTGATGTGTGGAGACAATGTCCATGATGTGTGGGACCTGTCCCAGACCTGCTGTTTTCAACTCTCTAGAGACAGCAGGAGCGGTAGAGATACTCTCAATGATCGGCTATGAAAAGCCAACTGACATTTACTCCTGAGGTTCTGACTTGTTGCACCCTCGACAACTACTGTGATTATTATTATTTGACCATGCTGGTCATTTATGAACATTTGAACATCTTGGCCATGTTCTGTTATAATCTCCACCCGGCACAGCCAGACGAGGACTGGCCACCCCTCATAGCCTGGTTCCTCTCTAGGTTTCTTCCTAGGTTTTGGCCTTTCTAGGGAGTTTTTCCTAGCCACTGTGCTTCTACACCTGCATTGCTTGCTGTTTGGGGTTGTAGGCTGGGTTTCTGTACAGCACTTTGAGATATCAGCTGATGTAAGAAGGGCTATATAAATACATTTGAATTGATTTGATTTGAAGGTTGGAAAGTGACAGTGAAGATGAGGCCTCAGAGTCTCATGTTCAAGAGGTGGACATTGAGGAGGTCCAGGGAGAAGACATGGAAGCCTGAGGAAGACAACCAAAGCTTTAGTTTCTAGACTATCATTTTAGAGATGTATGTTGAAAACGTTTTTGGGAGATGCGATGGATCATTGGGGATCATTCAATATTCCCTTTCTTTTGTTGTTCAGTGAAATCATCCCATGTGAAGAGTCAACTCATTTAATTAAAGTTCAATTTGTAACTAAATAGTTTTTTAAATTTCTATTGGAAGGATTTAAGCATTTGCAATTATGTCTACTTATGATAAGGTAAAAGGTTTATATTTCTGTCTCCATATGATATGGTAAATATATCCAATGCAAAAAACATCTACATTTAAATGGTATTAATATTAATTTGCAAATATTTCCGTGAATTCCCATATATTCCCATTAATTCCCATGGAAAGTTTCCACCTCTGAATATTTCCCAAAATGTGCAACCTTAGTGACATGTATTAATGCCAAAATAACATGCAAAACAGGCAAGCCCCCCCCCCCCCACCCCCTCAAAAGAAACACTTTATCTGCAGATAATTAAATTAGTACAATACAGTATGTTACGTTTGGTATGGTTACATAAGACAGATGGTTACTTAAGGCAAAAACGAAAGTAGGGTGGTTGGTCGGGGTGGATGGGTAGGCGTATATCGTGAATGTCTAGCAACCACAGGGTTGCGAGTTCACAAAAAGTAACAACTTTCCCACTACTTACTACTTTTTAGCTACTTTGCAACTACTTAGCCTGTTAGCTAACCCTTCCCCTAACCATAACCCTTTTAGCTAACCCTTCTCCTAACTTTAACCTTAAAACCCTTTAACCTAATTCCTAAACATAACCCTAACCTTAACCCTAACCCCTAGCCTAGCTAACATTAACCAGCTAACTAACGTTAGCCACCTAGCTAGAATTCGTAACATATCATACATTTAGCAAATTCCTAACATATTTTGCAAAGTCTTAATTTAACATATTGTACATTTTGCAAAGTCATAGCATATAATACGCATTGTAATCATAACATATCATACGAAATGGGTGATGGACATCCACAAATTAATACATACCATACGAAATGTAACATATCATACTAGATGGAGTGTCTCGGATTGTATACAGAATAATACAAAATGCTATGAGAACAGGTTGACCAGCCTAGCCAGCACAGATCAGTTCTCGAACAACCCATCAGTAGGCTACACTGACGAGTCACTTTATTGCCACTGGCAAGTCTCGACATGGGCTTCGAATCCTAGGAAAATGCAAACAAGCAGTGGCAACCTTTTTTTCAGGATGCCTGTTTTGCATATTATTTGGCATAATCAATCAAATGTATTTATAAAGCCCTTGTCACATCAGCTGATGTCAGTGCTATACAGAAACCCAGCCTAAAACCCCAAACAGCAAGCAATGCAGATGTGCAGATGTCCTCTCTGCCTGTCTTGTTGTACATGGAACCTGTCTCACATGCATTAATTAAAAAAACCTTAAGATGTCAGCTGCTCATTTTAAGATATACACCACATAAACACTCAGCCATTTTCACTGGACTATCAAGCCCCTGTTGCTGCCAAATTTATCATCACTAATACAGATGTGTTTCTTTTGAGCATTCCAGATTCAGCAGGTGGAAGACCTGCTTTATCAGGAGGATAATCTGGAATCTGGAAACACTGACAATGGGGTCATTGTTCCTGACATCCCATGCCCCCTGTCTACTGAGAACCTTGCTGTGTTGCAACGTCAAGTGAACCCTTTTGAAAGGATAGCAGGCCCAGCTGTCAAAGTGAGAGAGTAGGCTATTATGGATAGAGCAGGTACTTTTGTGTAGTCTATTTCTTGTGAGGTTTTCTGTCCTCAGATGCAGAGAGCTGTGAAAGCCTGTCTGCAGATCAAGAGGTCCCAATGAATAGCAGCGGTTCTCAGTCCTGGTCCTGGGGACTCAAAGAGGTGCATATTTCTGTTTTTGCCTTAGCACTACACAGCTGATTCAAATGATCAAGTCATCATCAAGCTTCAAGTAGTATTTATGTATTCATTTGTGACTGCTATTGTCACATGCTACACATGCACATATCTATCCAATGTTATCATGATTTGTTATAAGGGATATTATACTTATATTATGCAGGAAGTATTATTAAAGAGATGCTTTACATTGAAATACAGATAGAGATGTAGTAGTCCCAGAGTTAATGATCCAAGTTCAGTTTTGCATTTCACCTCCTGATGATTATGATGACTGACCGTGTTAGAATAACAAAAACAAAGCTTAATCATGCTCTCTCTATCCATCTGTCTCTCGTCTGCAGGTATGTTTTGACGTGAGAGAGGAAGCCAGTCCCGTCATCTCCACCTTACCCGCTCTTAAGATAACCATCGGGCCGACTGAGAGCCCAAGGCTGGTTAGGAGACACTGCTAGAGACACTATGTAATTGTGATGAACTGAGAGAATTAGGGTAGCACTGTAATTCATTAATCATATGCTGTCTTCCCTGCTCCTCTGTTTTACCTCTTTCCTTTTCTGTCTTCTACACCTCTCTCCCCACCTCCTCTTTCTTCCTCTTTTGTATAATGCACTTTTTTTTAAATGCAGGTGTTTCAGCCTAGCTCAGTGCTTTCTGTGGTGGTGGGGCAGCCAGCAGAAAATACGGAGCTTAGGGGTTGGTAATGTTCTCTAGTTGCGCCGTGATTGTCTCAGTGTTCTGTCACGCATGGGGATGCTACGTCACCACAAATCTAAGGGTAGACCTCGAAAATTCACGCCCCTTGGGTTCACGCCCCCAAGAAGGCTCAAGGTCATTGGCCACAGATAAAATGACATCAAATCACATTATATCTGCAGTAGCTTTGATTGGACTGATCATGTCAACATCATACTTTCAAAATCTTAGCTAGCAGTCATCATCATGAATCAAGTCGACAATCTACTGGCAAATTATTTTTAATCCTTGTCATATGAAGAGAAATAATGAAGAGAAATTATAGATAAAATGTATCGGTGCTCATCGGCTATTGGAAACATTACATAAGTTGGAAATTGCAAATTCAACAATTAGTGGATTGGAAGGAATCAGTGACAGTGGCTAACTGCAAGCATTGCAAACCAATCACTAGCCTGCTATTCAGTGGAGTGACTGTGTGGTCCCAAATCTGTGATTAACCTTTTGTCAATAGGGGGAGCTGTTAGCACTATTTTTTTCTTGACGTTTCCAAATTAAACTGCCTCGTACTCAATTCTTGCTCGTACAATATGCATATTATTATTATTATTGGATAGAAAACACTCTCTAGTTTCTAAAACCGTTTGAATTATGTCTCTGAGTGAAACAGAACTCGTTCTGCAGCACTTTTCCTACCAGGGAGTGAGATTTCAGAAATCTTGGCCTCTGTTCCCAGGTCAGTTTATAAGTCCCTGTGAACGCTGTGGGGCTACAAACACTGCCTACGCCTTCCTCTAGATGTCAGTAAGTGGTGACAATTTGAATGGAGTCGATTGCGCAATCTGGGACCTTATATTAGAGCCTGGGGCGGAAGTGCCTTTCTTTTCAGCCGTGCGCTCGACGCAGAGTGGACGTCGGACTGGCCTCCTTCCAAGCTTTGGTTTAGCCACTTCTATATCCCCGGTCATGTTTTTATTCGTTATAGGTGTTAAAGACATCATAAGGTAGTTAATTTAAGCCGATTTATAGCAATTTATATCCGTTTATTGCGATTTTCTGGCATTTCTTTGTGACGCACTTTCAAGAGTTGGACACTTTTCCGGTCCATGCCGAACGTTAGTGGCCATTTCGACAGGACAAGAGGACATCTTTCGACCAAAAGACGATTAGACCGGGGAAAGGACACCTTGCCCAAGATTCTGATGGAAGCTCAGCTAATAGTAAGAACTATTTATGCTGATAAATTGTTGTTCTGTTGAAAAATGTTAAACGCATAAGCCGCCATTAAATTTTGGGTAGCTTCGCTTTAGCGCACCCTGTATTGCGCAGTAAGGATAATTTTAAAAATGTAATTCAGCGATTGCATTAAGAACTAATTTGTCTTTCAATTGCTGTCCAACTTGTATTTTTTTAGTCAAGTTTATGAATAGTTTTCGATAAAAATAAGTGTCTTTCCAAGATGGCGCCGGGCAGATTGCTTGAGTAGTTGGACAGTATTTCCATTGTATAAGCACGATTTGTGACGCTAAATATGCACATTTTCGATCAAACTCTATATGGATTGTGTAATATGATGTTACAGGACTGTCATCTGAAGAATTCTGAGAAGGTTAGTGAAAAAATTAATATATTTTGGTGGTGATAACGTTATCGCTCTTTTTGCCTTGAATCAATGCTGGGGTAATGATTGCACTTGTGGTATGCTAATATAACGATTTATTGTGTTTTCGCTGTAAAACACTTAGAAAATCTGAAATATTGTCTGGATTCGCAAGATCTGTGTTTTTCTATTGCTGTACGCTGTGTATTTTTAAGAAATGTTTTATGATGAGTAATTAGGTAATACACGTTGCTCTCTGTAGTTATTCTAGTCGAGTTGTGATGGTGGCTGCAATGGTAAACTATGATTTATACCTGAAATATGCAAATTTTTCTAACAAAACCTATGCTATACAATAAATATGTTATCAGACTGTCGTCTGATGAGGTTGTTTCTTGGTTAGTGGCTATTTATATCTTTATTTGGTCGAATTTGTGATAGCTAGTGATGGAGTCAAAAACTGGTGGAGTAAAAAAAAAAGTGTCTTTTGCTAACGTGGTTAGCTAATAGATTTACATATTGTGTCTTCCCTGTAAAACATTTTAAAAATCAGAAATGATGGCTTGATTACCAAGATGTGTATCTTTCATCTGGTGTCTTGGACTTGTGATTTAATGATATTTAGATGCTACTATTTACTTGTGACGCTATGCTAGCTATGCTAGTCAGCTTTTTTACTGGTGGGGGTGGTGGGGGGTGCTCCCGGACCCGGGTTTCTGAGGAAGTAGAAGTTAAGTGTCTTTTTTCCAAGTTTAAAATAATAAACATTCAACATTGGCCATGCTGTCAATGAAGTATGATTTGTGCCACACTCAAAACAACTGTTAACTCGGAACAGCGGAAACTTGACTTCAGTGAGTTCAAGACAACTAGGAATTCCGAAAAAAATTAGCTCTGACTGGGAAATATGTTTTGAACGGTCATTCAACTCGTCGGGAACTCGGGCCTCTTTCTAGAGCTACGACCTGAAGATCAATGACGTCATCATGATTCGACCTTGTTTTTTGTTTTTTTCCAGAGTTCCCAAATCCAGAGAATGCCAGACTTTAAAACCTCTTGACGCTAGGGGTCATATTTATTTTTATTATTTTAATAAAGTTCCCAAGGTAAACTGACTATTTCTCAGGTCCAGATCGTATAATATGCATATAATTTACAGATTAGGATAGAAAACACTCCAAAGTTTCCAAAACTGTCAAAATATTGTCTGTGAGTATAACAAAACTGATTCTGCAGGCGAAAATCTGAGAAAATCTAACCCAGAAGTTATTTTTTTATTTTTTTATCTGTGTTTCCTGGCCCGTCTTTCTTCCATTTAAAGGGGTATCAACCAGATTCCTTTTCCACTGGCTTCCTCAGGCTGTAACCAGGCTTTAGACATAGTTTCAGGCTTTTATTTTGAAAAATGAGCGAGATTTTTCAAAACTAGTCAGGTGTCCTCTGATTAGTTCCTGCGCGTGAAAGGGTAGCTCTCCATTTTCTTTTTCTCTCTTATTAAATAGGTTACGGTCTGGTTTAAATATTATCGATTATGTTTGTTAAAAACAACCTGAGGATTGATTATAAAAAACATTTGACATGTTTTTACGACCATTACGGATACTTTTTGGAATTTTCGTCGAACGGAACGAGGCTTTGGTTTTCTGAACATAACGCGCAACAAAAATGGCGTTTTTTTGTTATAAAAGTAATATTTATCTAACAAAAAGAACATTTGTTGTGTAACTAGGAGTCTCGTGAGTGCAAACATCCGAAGATTATCAAAGGTAAGCGATTACTTTTATTGCTTTTCTGACTTTCGTGACCATGCTAATTTGGGGCTAACTGTTCTAGCATTGATTGATACACTCACAAAAGCTTGGATTTCTTTTTCTGTAAAGCATATTTTCAAAATCTGACACGATAGGTGGATTAACAACAAGCTAAGCTGTGTTTTGGTATATTTCACTTGTGATTGCATGATTATAAATATTTTTAGTAATATTTTGCGCCCTGCAATTCAGCGGTTGTTTAGGAAAATGGTCCCGTAAAAGGGATCCGTAGCGCAGAGAAGTTTTAATGACAAAATTTGCCCACAAAGGCCCACCGTGCCACCTTTCCGTTCAAGTGAGCACATCACAACAAGGTGAGTACAAGAATGTCTTGTATGCTGCTGCATAAATGCCACGGAGATATGTATACTAGCTAAGAAAGTAATACTAAGTGTATGTTGAGTAGTACGCCGTTAGTCCATGTGCCTCACCCTAATAATTTGGTCTATTTACCCCTCTTAATTTTGCCTACTGTTCTGTGGTGCACATGTAGCCTATAACCTGTTTTAGAGAAATGCAATCATCAAATTTTCTAAGAGATTTCATTGCATTCACTGCTTATATGCCCGCTTTATTTATCCTACGGTTCTGACTTGGTGTACAGGGAGAACACTGTAAGAACAGCCCATGTTCAGAATTCTGTCGCTGTACATTTCAAAAGTGCTAAACAAACAGTTATATTGACTATGTCCATCCTAGCTCGCTCATTAACCTGATGAGGATAGAGGGCGCTATTTACACTTTGGGGGAAAATCGTGCCCAATTTAAACGGCCTCGTACTCTATTCTTGCTCGTACAATATGCATATTATTATTACTATTGGATAGAAAACACTCTCTAGTTTCTAAAACCGTTTGAATTTTGTCTGTGAGTAAAACAGAACTCATTTGGCAGCACACTTTCTGACCAGGAAGTGGAAAGTCTGAAAATGATGCTCTGTTCAAGGGCCTGCCTATAAATGGGCATGATACGTATGACTATACATGCACGTCATACACCTTCCCCTAGATGTCAAGAGGAAGTGAGAGAAGAAAGGAAGTGTTTATCTTGGTCTGAGGTGGAATAAATCATCTTGGCACGACGAGTCATCCATTTTGTTTTCTGGAGAGCGCGAACATGGACCTGGAATTGCCTTCTGAAAAGCCGTCGTTATAGGCGACTACTATCTCCGGCTTTGATTTTATTTGATACATGTCACAATATCATTGTAAAGTATGTTTTTTCAATATAGTTTTAATAGATTATTGAAATTTTTTCGGGACGTTAGGCGTGTTGCGTTGTCTGTGTTTGTTGACGATGGGGAGCTTTGCGCCACTTGGCCAGTGTGCTTGCTAATTCAAGAGGGAAAAACGATGTTCTAAATCCAAACAACGACTGTTCTGGACAAAGGACCCCTTGTCCAACATTCTGATGGAAGATCACCAAAAGTAGGACCCATTTTGTGATGCTATTTCATATATGTGTCGAACTGTGTACTAGTAGTTTTGCGCCCAGGTTTTGGCCACTCTCCTCGCTATAACATAAGCCTTATGTCGTAATGAAGATATTTTTAGAATTCTAACACTGCGATTGCATTAAGAACTAGTGTATCTATCATTTCCTATACAACATGTATTTTTTTGTAATGTTTATGAATTGCTATTTGGTCAGAATAGGTGAGAGTCTAATAGAAATATCCGCACATTCTGGGAAATAGAAGCTACGTTAGCATAATGGATAACCACTGATTTCAGCTCTAAATATGCACATTTTCGAACAAAACATAAGTGTATGTATAACCTGATGTTATAGGACTGTCATCTGAGGAAGGTTTATGAAGGTTAGTGAAAATTAATATATTTTGCTGGTTTATTCGCTAACGCTAACGTGCCTATTGCTATCGCTAACGTGCCTTGATGAATGAATGCGGAAGTGTGGTAGGCTATTGTAGTAAGCTAATATAATGCTATATTGTGTTTTCGCTGTAAAACACTTAAAAAATCTGAAATATTGGCTGGATTCACAAGATGCTTGTCTTTCATTTGCTGTACACGATGCATTTTTCAGAAATGTTTTATGATGAGTATTTAGTTATTCCACGTTGGTCTCTATAATTACTCTGGCTGCTTCGGTGCTATTTTTGACGGTAGCTGTGATGGTAGCTGCAATGTAAAACTGATTTATACCTCAAATATGCACATTTTTCGAACAAAACATAGATTTATTGTGTAACATGTTATAAGACTGTCATCTGATGAAGTTGTTTCTTGGTTAGTTTGGTTGGTTCTTGGTTAGTTAGGTTGGCTTTGTGCATGCTACCTGTGCTGTGAAAAATGTCTGTCCTTCTTTGTATTTGGTGGTGAGCTAACATAAATATACGTGCTGTTTTTGCTGTAAAACATTTAAAAAATCGGACATGTTGACTGGATTCACAAGATGTGTATCTTTCATTTGCTGTATTGGACTTGTTAATGTGTGAAAGTTAAATATTTCTAAAAAAAATATTTTTTGAATTTCGCGCTCTGCCTTTTCAGTGGAATGTGGGAGGAGTTCCGCTAGCGGAACGCTGGGGCTAGACAGGTTAATTTTCTTAATCGAAATTATGGATTGCCTCTTATCCGCTTGTCGTCCCCTTATGCCATAGTTTGAACATCTGAATTGTCATTGGAAAACACATTTTTTTTAAGCAAGTCAGCCATATCAGCTATGCTTTTTTAAAAGGCAGTAAATGAGGCTGAATGAACTGTTTCGCTGCCAGACAAGGCTCCGCTGATAGCCAGGTGTAGCAGTGATAAGGATTCACTCCATGGTGCTGAAAAGAAAGCTCTGAGGTTGGGACAGCTTTATGTAGGCCCTAAAAGTGTGTGGGCAACGTTTGTCACCGTTATAGTGCAATTAATGTATTGTTTAGTGTTGTGTTGTGGCTTTGCTGGCACACCATCCCAACCGTGAAGCACGGGGGTGGCAGCATCATGTTGTGGGAGTGCTTTGCTGCAGGAGGGACTTGTGCACTTCACAACATAAATGGCAACATGAGGAAGGAAAATTATGTGGACATATTAAAGCAACATCTCAATACATCAGTCAAGAAGTTAAAGCTTGGTCGCAAATGGGTCTTCCAAATGGACAATGACCCCAAGCATACTTCCAAAGTTGTGGCAAAATGGCTTAAGGACAACAAAGTCAAGGTATTGGAGTGGCCATCACAAAGCCCTGACCTCAATCCTAAAGAAAATTTGTGGGCAGAACTGAAAAAGCGTGTGCGAGCAAAGAGGCCTATTATTAAGGGAGAGTAATCAGGGTGGTGATGAAGTCCAGGTGTGCTTAACGATGGGGAGCAGGTGTGCACAATGATGGTTGCCAGGTGTGCGCAATGTGGGTTACCAGAACCGGTGGTTAGTAGACCAGCGACATCAAGCGCCGGAGGGATGGAGCAGGAGTTACAGTACTCCTCCACCCAACGCGAGGCTCCAGCAGCAGGACGACACCGGCCAGGAGTACGGCCCCAAGGGCGAGGTGCGGGCCGGTCCGGATGGTGGAGATGGAAATCCTGGATGATGTTGGGGTCCAGGATGTCCGCCACTGGGACCCAAGAACGCTCCTCAGGACGTACCCCTACCAGTCCACCAGGTACTGGAGCCGACTCCCCCTCTTTTACACCACTGCTACTCTCTGTTGTTATCATCTATGCATAGTCACTTTAATAACTCTACCTACATATACATATTACCTCAACCAACTGGTACCCCCGCACATTGACTCTGTACCGGTACCCCCCCTGTATATAGTCTCGCTATTGTTATTTTACTGCTGCTCTTAATTACTTTTTACTTTTATTTCCTATTCTTATCCGTATTGATTAATGTGACGACTGCTGTTCATCGAATGATTAACCGTTTATAATTATGTGATGAAATTAATCAGGTAATCATTAACTCAGTAACCTGGGGCACCATGGGAAGAGTTTGTTTTTATTGAGTTTCTATTTCCCAAATTAACTCAAAGAATATCAGAATAACAATTTTGCAGCAATCGCTAATTAATTCATTTCCTCTACAGTCTCATCCTGAACGTCACATAATCCGGGAATCTTCACAAACCCGAGTCCCACTAAATTATTCCGTAACACACCAATTTAGTTGATTATTTATTTACTAACAAGCTAAAATTATAATATAAGATACACAAACACACAGTCTAGGCAATTGATTAGAACTTAGTACAATGAAACAGGTCCCTAGCAGGCCAACACAATATGACACGTGTTACACAAAATGGGGATTTAAAAAGAGAGAGAAAGAGAGAGTGCACGAGAGAAAATCACACTTGGATACATTTGTAAACTATGCTTAGTTTAGCCCTAAGACCTTGCCCCGAACTGCGGCTCTTATGGGTCAGAATATAATTATGTAATTACTTGTCGAAGGTCTCCGATGGGGTGTCTCTTCGTGGACCGGGTTCGCCTTCTCCTCTGATGACGGCACTTCTTTTGTTACCGGGTGTAACTCTCTGATTGTCCACACGATGTCAGTGTCCTTTCTCTTAGTGGTCTGTTTCCTCGCCCTTGTTCTGAAACGGGGTCTTCTGAGTACGGTCAGCCGTGTAGCTCAGGTCTCCGGCGTAGGAATGAAAGCAGTGTAGACACACAATTCCTTGGAGAATGGTAACTGGGTGATCCTGCTTGAATTCACCATCTTAGACACAGCTACTCATCAGTAGCATATATTATTAAAAGGTTCCTTTGTCTTCTTCAACCTCGTGTTACGTTTTGGGGTTGCGACTACTCGGACCTGGGCTGCAGATCATGGTCACCTAGTCTGCATGTAAATGTTTTATACCCTCAGGTCAGAAAGTGGCGTTTCTGTCTTTATGGCAAGTTCTCTGGGCGTAACTAGTTACTAGGCAAGGTCTGGATTTTACTCAGATCCAATTTCGACAACTAACTTCACATTTCATCTTTACAAAAACATTCTCTTTGATCTGGACATTTTCCACACAACGTACAGTATGCAAACATCAGAAACACATTATGAAAACTCTTCAAGTTACAATGTTTTCGTTATAACATCGACATTTAACTTTTAATAACATAAAAACGACATTCATTTTCATATCCTATCTATCGTCATTACCAACATTTTGGCTGACTAAATATATTGTCCCAAAGTACTGTTATTGTATGTTACTGTTCTGAGGTAGGTTCTCCATAGGCCCATCATACATTCCATTCCTCCACACTGAGAGGACAAAGGGATTTTGTCTGCTGCCTTAAGATTTACAATGGCCGTGAGGTGTCATAAAACCCCCCACCTGGAGGTGCTGGAGCCTCTCTATCTCACCCCCGCTGGTGGGTGTAAGAGATGTCTCTGTAGGACTGTGATCCACGGTAACCTGACCTGAACAGGCCAGTCATGACACAGGGCAGGCAGAGCGGGAGGTTCCTGGTGGAGAGCCAGACACCATCACCAGGATGAAACACGGGAGCCTCACTGCGGTGGAGGTCCACCTGATCTTTCTGACAGCGAACGACGCACTGGAGCCTCACGTGGGCAGCCTTCCATTTAAGCCATTTACATTTAAGTCATTTAGCAGACGCTCTTATCCAGAGCGACTTACAAATTTACCTTTTTTTTTTAATTTTTATATTTAACTAGGCAAGTTAGTTAAGAACAAATTCTTATTTTTCAATGACGGCCTAGGAACAGTGGGTTAACTGCCTGTTCAGGGGCAGAACGACAGATTTGTACCTTGTCAGCTCGGGGATTTGAACTTGCAACCTTTCGGTTACTAGTCCAACGCTCTAACCACTAGGCTACCCTGCTACGGCTACCCTTCCACACCTCTGAAACCACTCGTCAACTGCAGGGCCAGGGTCTGGCTCGGAGCCAGGGCCAGCTGATATCCCAAGACGCACTGGAAGGGAGTCAGCACGATGGAAGAGTGACAAAGTGAATTCTGGGCGTATTCTGCTCAGGGAAGGAATCCCCAGCTCCTGGTTGGTCCTCTCCACCTGCCCGTTAGACTGAGGCCGGTACCTGGATGTGAGGCTGACCGTGGCCCCCAGCTTTTCCGTAAAGGCTTTCTAGGCCTGCAATGTGAATTGGGGACCACAATTGGAAAACAATGTCCTCCAGCATCCTGGTCCCCAGGCGGTGATTCTCATCTTTGTCCAGGAGATGGTGAGGTTATGGAGTTGGAGCCACGGTAGGCCGAAGATTACTTTGTGTACGTGTGGGGTGATGATGAAGAAGGGAAGGCTTTCCTGGTGCTTGGGTCCCACGGTGATGGTGAGTGGTGCTGTGACATGAGTATTGTTGCCGGATCCTAATGGTCACATGTCCAGAGCTTCGAAAGGAAAAGGAGAGGAGAGCGGGTATGAAGTTATGTTGAGGGAGGAGGAAAGAACCTGGTCAACAAAGTTCCCAGCGGCACCAGAGTCCACTAGAGCTGTAGAGACAACAGATGAGGGACAGCCAGTCAGTAAAATTTAACCCAAAAAGGGTTTGGCGGAAAGAGATGATGGAATACTCACGCCTATCCTGGGAGATGGAAGGTCACAGGGCCGCCCCTCTGCTCTAGTGGACCCCGGGTTTTGACGCACTGGGCACCGATGAAGCTGGTGTCCCTCCTGGCCACAATAGGGTCAGAGCCCCAGCTGTATCCGGTGACGTCGCTCTGCCGCGGAGATGTGTGTGGCCCCCACCTCCATGGGTTCAGGCTCTGCCTCAGGACATCCAAAGGAGGAAGGCGAGTGGCGAGGTGGACACAGGCGCTCCCGAAGAAGGTTATCCAGACGGATGGCCATCGAGATATGAGCATCCAAGGATATGTTGTCATCTCGACATGCCAACTTCATCTGGACCTCCTTGCGCAGTCCACTGCCGAATAGAGTGTGGAGCGTCAGCTCATTCCATCCGCTGGAGGCTGCCACAGTCCAAAAGCGGTCTGGGCACCCTGCTGGAGTTGAAAAAGTCGCTCACCTCCCTCTCTGCCCTCTGGAGGATGATCGAAGACTGCCCTGAACAGAGCCATGAACTTCTCATAGGAACCCACTCCAACGTCCGTCCAGTCAGCAGGGAAATGACCGTGGCAAACTTCAACCGCTCGGGGGTGGGGGCTCTCACCTGATAGGCAAAATAGTGGGAGCATTGGAGTAGGAAGCCATGGAATTTTGATCATACTTCTCCGGAAGAGAAAGTCGGGCATCGCAGACCTGGGCGGACGGCTGGGTAAGCTGGGGGACGACCCGTGGTGGAGGCCCTTCGTCAGAGGTATGGAGAACCTCGCCGGTGGTGTCGAGGCGGTGGAGAACAAAAAGGGCCTCATTCATGGTCGTACCCAGTAGAGCCAGCTGGTCGTGGTGTTGGTTGGGTAGATGACCCTGTTCCTCGACCGTCTGGAAGATGGTGTAATCATCTGCTGCTTCCATAATTTCTGAGGCAGTATTCTGTAACAACGATGTAGGGAGTCAGGAAGCAGGTGCAGATGGTGAGTTTAATAATAACGAACATAGAGCGTTACAAAACAAGAGAAGCGTCTGGACATGTAAACAGAACCAATACTTCCTGATGACTGAGGGCTATATGAAGGGAGAGTAATCAGGATGGTGATGAAATCCAGGTGTGCTTAACGATGGGGAGCAGGTGTGCGCAATGATGGTTGCCAAGTGTGCGCAATATGGGTTGCCAGGACTGGTGGTTAGTAAACCGGCGACGTCGAGGGAGGGAGCAGGAGTGACACCTTTCCCACTCTATATTGCTATAGAATTTTCAGAAATGCCTTGGTATATGCAATTCCCAAACATTCTAAGAATTTATGAAAACGTGAAAATGACCATATCTAAGTTGGTGCTTGTCCGATTTTTTTAAGTGTCATATTCTTCCTTGGGGTGTATATGAACAGATTTTAATACGATTTCAGGTTGCTAAAATGCTGTCAGTTCCACTTTAAATGCAACAATGTTTCGCACAAAGAGATGGCTAACAACAGCAAGAGAGCTGCAATAAACATCACAGTTCCAATCACCAGATGATGATCATTTGAAACTTAACTTTTGGTTGAAAGTTATTCTTGAAAAGGGAGAAGCTAACAAATGAACAACATCTTCTTTGATAACACCTGCTGTAGTTGCTGCAAACTAGCCAACAACAAAAACTATCTAGCTAGACCAAAGGAAAACTACTGCTCGCTATTGCGCAGTGACCTGTTGGCCTTCAAGAAGAAGTTTCCATAAGTTTTTGTAAAAACAGTCCCACCTATTAAGTTAAAATGTGATTGGTTGATTCCACTGTCACTCATAATTTTTGGGCTAGCCTATAGCTGATTTAGCTAGCTAGACTTATCTCCCCAGATACCAGCAAAGAAAAATCCTGATTGGATATTTTTTTCCTCTTCAATTTTAACCCTTTCCTTTCCAACATAAACTGAAGAGATTAAATGAGAACATCATTGAAAATAATAATATTGAAATTGGGGAGAAAAAGTGGGTAAAAAAAAGTACAATTATATTATTATAATAATTTCATAAACCCTAGAAGGCCCATTGTTCCCCACTGTGTTTGGGTTAGTAATAATTTGTAGAGTGCCTCTATTTTCCCTCAGCATGCAATTTTTCACTATTCTGAATGTCTAAAGAATCCATATGTTGTTCTGAAATATGAACACAGAAATACTGGACATTTTGAACTCTTATGAGGGTAGTGATTTGATAAAATTACAATCATGGTCTTAAATTGGACTTGCATGTTTCTGGTCTCGGTCTTGATTCGGTCTCGGACCGCTTGTCCCCCTCCCAGTCTCGGTCTTGACTCGGTCTCACCCCCCCTCCAGTCTTGGTCTTGAGTCTGACTCAATTTGCTCATTTTTTGGTCTTGAACACAACACTGATGTTGGCTATGTGTGCCATTTTAAAATGTATGTAGTTCTGTCCTTGAGCTGTTCTTGTTTATTAATGTTCTGTATTATGTCATATTTCATGTTTTGTGTGGACCCCAGGAAGAGTAGTTGCTGCTTTCACAACAGCTAATGGGGATCCTATGAAAGCAATTAAGTTTGTCCTGCTCTTAGCAACCTCATTCTTTAACCCAACTCTTCTCGAGTAGTCCAACAAATGGTAGCTCTCTGAGAGGGCTATCCCTATGGTACAAATCTCATGAAGACTTTTGACTTTGGGATAATTGGGCTAGTGACTAAAATGCTGTGACAACCCAAATACAATAACACAATTACAAACATAGCAGTCGTATGTTTTTCAATAAAATGATTAGAAAACATCTACATATGTAGTGTGATTAGTGACATTTACCATTAAACCCAATACCATTGCCATTAGAAAAAAACACTAGGGCTGGGTGATATGGACAAAATATTTTATCACAACATTTTAATAATTTTTGACGGTATGATGGTATTTGACAGTATTTTATGTGTTTTGAATTGTAACGGCAGTCTATTTCTTCCTCCTCCTCGGACGAGGAGAGGCGAGAAGGATCGGAGGACCAATGTGCAGAGTGGTAAGTTTCCATGATTTTAATATCCACGAAAACAAGACACAATACAAAATAACAAAAGAACTAACCGTAACAGTCCTGTGTGGCACAAACACTGACACAGGAAACAAACACCCACAAACCAAACGTGAAACCCAGGCTGCCTAAGTATGATTCTCAATCAGGGACAACGATTGACAGCTGCCTCTGATTGAGAATCATACCAGGCCGAACACAAAACCCCAACATAGAAAAACACACATAGACAACCCACCCCACCTCACGCCCTGACCATACTGAAATAAATACAAAACAAGGGAAATAAGGTCAGGAACGTGACATGAATAATAAAAGTTCTAGATATGCTTCATGAGTAGTTTTATACAGTTACATCTTTTTCACAATTTTCATCCATTTCTGTATTTCCTTCACTCATTTGTTATAATTTCCACACTGTAAAACATTTGTTTTGTCTTTGTATGCCTCTATTTTGTGAAGTCACTTTTCCTCTATCAGAATAATTATTCTATTACCATGTATTTTCAATGGATTCATTGGCAGTTCTTACTTTCACCACAAGGGGCATTGTGCTGATTTCTGAGGTGCTTTTGGAACCCTCACTGCCTCCCAGGCACTATTCACACAGATAGGTTTAGTTATAAAAAACCTTGCTATTCATGTGTACACCGGAAGCTCTTGCCAGCAAATTAGCATTTGTCAACTGTTAACAGTCTCTTACTGGCGGTAAGAACTGACGATTGCTATATTTTGGGGAGTTTCATCACGCAGTTATTACATTTATATTACATTTAACAAACCTAACATTGAAATACCATTATGTAAGGTAAAGTAAAAATCCAAACCGGTCTGTGCATCAATACCGGTATATAGTAAAATGCGATTTACCGCCCAGCTCTCCAAAACGCTATACAATGTGTATTCGGGACTTTTACAGTTGAAGACCCTTAGAAACCATAACATTGAAACCATTAGAACTGCTGTAGCCTAATGGTTTGCTTGTTCACAAGGAATGGTCTAACTAATACAAACCTTTATTGAAGGGAATAAACTACAAACACAGGGGCCGTTTCCTGGACACAGATTAAGCCTAAGAAAAGGACACTTTAGGTGTGTTTGAGATGCTTTTTTCATGGAGGACTGGCTCGAATTGTAATTTTATTTTTATCATGAGCAAAAGCTATTGGTTTTCTACCCAAAGTTGAAAAAGGGTCCATTTAATAAACACAAGAGACCAGCAAAATGAATCAAATGTGTCAGTAACAGCAGGAACAGCGTCTTCTAGTGGGCAACACCTGGTACTTTTACACTAATTTATGGGGGAAATGCAAGCAACTTCAATGGCTAATTTATCTGAACAGCTGAATTTCTTTTCACTAAATTCACTGAAAATACATTACATAGTATGAATAAGCAATACTAGATTAGTAAAATAGCCTAGCCAGTCGAGCCAGCTATATAAACTTGTAATAATCATGGTTGAATTATCAACCGGGCACGCAGGGCATGTGCCCAGGGGCCCTGACCTCCAGGGGGCGCCCATTGACTTTGTTAGTCACTCTCACTCAGATATTATATTAATATGCATAAGTCATGGCAAAAGGTGTAGAAATGCAGGAAATTTGCTTTAAAACTGCAAACATTTCTCCCAACCCCATGGCAAAATGTGTATAATTGCAGGAAATTAGCTGTAAAACCGCAACAACAAAACTATCTGGAAACCAAACTTATTTCCTAACAGATCCCTCTGTATGTATTAAATAATATTTTTTAAATCCCGGTGCTGAGTTAATGTGAGTTAATGTGTAATTGTATAGCTAATAGGCTATGTTTTTGTAGCTCAACTGAAGTGAATGAAGCTACAGCGGCCAAGGTGATAATGGCTGGGTCATTTTTGCTTGTCTTTGCTGTTCTCCAAATAGATGAATGGATATAAACAGTTTTTCATATGTTTCTGTTTGGGTAACCTCCAAACCATAACCAAACTATAAACACTTTGTTTATGTTTAACGCATGAGAGAAAATGCATTTTATTATGTGAAAATGTTCAGCCATGAGTACTCCTTGTACATTAGGCATGACCCTGCATGCCTGGTCACTAGTCTATTATCAAATGCACTGTGATGATAAAGAAACAACACTCCCATAACGATGCCTAGGCAGGCTTAACTGCACAAATCAAGTCTCCCCCATGACATTATACCCAAAACTTTTTCTGGGATTGCATGACAGACGGACCTGCAATTTCAGATTTACTGCTGCACTCCTTTTTGTCATAAATGTATAAAATGTATAATCATTATGTAGATGCTACCTCCCTTCGTCCCATCGTAACAAATCACCTAAAAAAGCCCCATAAGAAAATAACTAACTAACCTCGTTCAGCAGAAAGATGCTTGAATTGGTCAGGGACATCCGAAATTGAGGGGAATCTCGGTCACCTCAGCCAACTTTAGTAAAGAAGATTGAGGGAAATTTCGGTCACCTCAGCCAACTTCAGTAAAAAATAAGCTACAGTTTGATGGCAACAACTAAGAAGGTAACTGTCTCCCCTCATCAATACATTTTCTCCCAGAATAACAGACAATGCATTAGAGGACATCCTTTGTAGGGGGAAATTCGTCTATACCGGTTCTAATTCCTCTATTCTTGTATATTGATGATTGAATCCTGATCAATGGTATTGTACAAAACCTGATCTGATGCACAGTTACAATACTTCTATGTCAATAAATAATGTAAGAAGTGCACTTTTCACATCGTCCTTAAGGATTCAATGGAGATGGATTCGGTCTCCGTTTACGAATGGGGTTCAATTCCATCTATAGGTGATATAGGGATCCTCTACAAATAGCCCACATCTACGTTCACATCAGTAGGGTACAATGCTCTCACGTCAATGCCAGGCAGAACACAAGGGCATTTAAATAGATTATATTTACTGTTATAATGTGTGAATGTGATTTCTTCTTCTGCAGTGGTGACTGATGTTCACCAAGGGAACTCCACCCCTGTCAGCGAGGGTATATTCTGGAACGCGCAACTCTTTTCAAGCCGAATGAATGACAGTCGCACATCATCATAGGCTACGGGTGCAACAGGAGCAGCGCATGTGTGATAACTGACAGTAGCCAATAACCTACATCATCACAAGTTACTGGTATATGTCCTGTAGGCTGTAGATACACCAAATGACAGGATAAGCAGACATTTCTCATCCCAGATATTTGATCAAAAGTCACTTTTTACTATAGGCTATAAATCATAGCTTAGGCTAGGTCTACTGTATAATAATAAAAAAAAATCTCTAATTTCAATAGTCCAAATTTTATTTTATGACTATTGGTGTAAGTAAACCCTAGAGCAGCATTCACAGCATTGCCCTCATTCATCTCATAATGTAATCATAAGGATAGGATTAGACTGTCACAACATAATGCTTATCATCACATACCTTTAACATCTATGGCTTGTTTCCTTTGATTTGCCTATGTTGTGGACTCAATTATTGAAGATTTGCTAACTAAGCAAATTTATAATCAGCAAGATTCTTCTGCATTAATTGGATAGTTTTAATGACAGAGCTTGGAGATTTTCTAATGAAATAGGCATTAGAGTTGCTTACAAATATAGATTTGAACTATAACTGAACATTATGTCGGAAACAAAATACTCTGCACATGCATCCACACAGACAAAGTCTAACTCAAATATTGCCACGGTATTTTAAGGTTTGTCCATACATCAGTTTCCCATCTGTTGTCTTGAAAGTAAAGAGAAAAGATGATGAATATGCAAATTGCACAAGCTGTTGTGTATGAATACCTCCTACATTGAAGAAGATACAGGATCTTACTGTTTCAAACAGAACCAGAACATCTCTGAACCACCTGCCGGTTGTCTACTTATTATTATTGTCATTTTGTATTTCTACACAGATAGACATGGCTTGAATAGAAAGGATGCTGATGTATTATATTGATGTATTCTCTGTATGCAAGGAGGGAAAGAACAGTGTGTAACAGTGTCTTCTGACCAAAGTTAATGTGGGAGGAGGGGATGTGATACAGGTCGCCTCAGTTTTCACTGATCTAGCACTTTGTAGGAATCCTGCTACACTGTCCGTTTTCACACATGTATCGACCCATAAAGGCAGGTAATGTCAAACAGACAAGAACAAGTCCATTTGAATCTCTCTCTCTCGCTCTCTCTCAAGACATGTCCACATTCAATCTATATACTCTCGGATGTGCCAAGACTTCTGGCTAGAAAATAGATTATATTGGTGGGTTTTTCTTTGCATGTGAGCATTGTCTGACAAAGGCGCCCTCTATTGGAATTTATGACTTACAACATGCAGAACCACAGCTCTGCTAAGTGGGTGGAATGCTGTGAATCTCAAAAGTCCCTACATTCCTTGCATACTCTCTCCTTGCCTACTCCTCAAAACACCAGAAAGAAGCGAGCATAGCATTTGAGCAGATCCGATCTGTGGAAGAGAGAAAGGGGATGAGGGGATGCCACTTTATACTATTGATTTACTCTGTGAGGAGCATTAGTTCATCATCAATGTTTTCTAGCTTGCCTAAACTCTGTTTTGGGTGCAATTTTCAAGTCCCTTCCATATGTATTTCAGTTCTTCTAATTATCTATGTTAATAAAGATCTTCTAAAACCCTTTATTCAAAATGGTTTATAAAATAGTTAATTTGAATATCTGTTCATTTTGGATGTATTGTTTATTACAGATGTATTAACTGGTTCACATTGGTTGAGCCAATGACAAGCACAGCCGAGCTCGTAACTGCCACTTTCTGACTGTGAATATGCCTTGAAGCTACAGACCTATAGGTTTCTGACTGTAATATGAGGTAGGGTAGAACCATAATATATTAAGGACAATGACTGAGTCTTTTTCAGTGTACAATTGTACTCCTCCTCCCTGTATGTACACCAAACAATAACATAAGACACACTAGATGGTGTGGCAAGATCTCTTTAATTGTTCTGTAAGGCAACCACAAATTCCTTTGCAGAAACTCCCTATAGTGGAGTTATAATAGAACTTTTCAATAGAAACAATTCAATAGATTTCAATAGAACTTTTGCAAAATAACAAGTACAAGGTGTTGAACTTAAACAGGTAGACTGACATGAAAATGAAATGCAATTTAACTTGGACACGCCTACTCATTCAAGGGTTTTTCTTTATTTTTACCATTTTCTACATTTTAGAATAATAGTGAAAACATCAAAACTATGAAATAACACATATGGAATCATGTAGTAACCAAAAAACAAATGAAAAATATATTTTATATTTGAGATTCTTCAAAGTTGCCACCCTTTGCCTTGATGACAGCTTTGCACACTCTTGGCATTCTTTCAACCAGCTTCATGAGGTAGTCACCTGGAATGCATTTCAATTAACAGATTTGCCTTGTTAAAAGTTAATCTGTGGAATTTCTTTCCTTAGTGCGTTTGAGCCAATCAGTTGTGTTGTGACAAGGTAGAGCTGGTATACAGAAGATAGCCCTATTTTTGTAAAAGACCAAGTCCATATTATGGCAAGAACAGCTCAAATAAGCAAAGAGAAACGACAGTCCATAGTACTGTATGTGCTGTGCCTTCAGAAAGTATTCAGACCCCTTGACTTTTTCCACATTTTGTTACGTTACAGCCTTATTCTAAAATGGATGAAATAAAAGAAAAATCCTCAGCAATCTACACACAGTACCCCATAATGACAAAGCGACAACAGGTTATTAGAAATGTTTGCAAATGTATGGAAACTTTACAACATAAATACCTTATTTACGTAAGTTTTCAGACCATTTGCTATGAGACTCGAAATTGAGCTCAGATGCATCCTGTTATCATCCTTGAGATGTTTCTACAGCTTGATTGGAGTCCACCTGTGGTAAATTCAATTGATTGGACATGATTTGGAAAGGCACACACCTGTCTATATAAGGTCCCACAATGGAAACCAAGGCATGAGGTTGAAGGAATTGTCCGTAGAGCTCCGAGACAGGATTGTGTCGAGGCACAGATCTGGGGAAGGGTTCCAAAAAATGTCTGCAACATTGAAGGTCCCCAAAAACACAGTGGCCTCCATCATTCTTAAATGGAAGCAGTTTGGAACCACCAAGACTCTTACTAAAGCTGGCCGTCCAGCTAAACTGAGCAATCGGGGGAGAAGGGCCTTGGTCAGGGAGGTGACCAAGAACCCAATGGTCACTCTGACAGAGCTCTGGAGTTCCTCTGTGGTGATGGCAGAACATTCCAGAAGAACAACCATCTCTGCAGCACTCCACCAAACAGGCCTTTATGGTAGAGTGGCCAGACGGAAGCCACTCCTCAGTAAAAGGCACATGACAGCCCGCTTGGAGGTTGCCTAAAGGCACCAAAGACTCTGAGACCATGACAAACAAGATTCTCACTCTTTGGCCTGAATGCCAAGCATCGCGTCTGGATGAAACCTTGCACCAGCCCTACGGTGAAGCATGGTGGTGACAGCATCATTCTGAGGGGATGTTTTTCAGCGGCAGGGGCTGGGAATCTCGTCAGGATCGAGGCAAAGATGAACAGACAAAAGTACAGAGAGTTCCTTGATAGAAACCTTCTCCAGAGAGCACAGGACCTCAGATTGGGGCGAAGGTTCACCTTCAACAGGACAACCACCCGAAGCACACAGCCAAGACAATGCAGGAGTGGCTTCGGGACAAGTTTCTGAATGTCCTTGAGTAGCCCAGCCAGAGCCCGGACTTGAACCTGATTGAACATCTCTGGAGAGACCTGAAAATAGCTGTGCAGCGACGCTCCTCATCCAACTGGACAGAGCTTGAGAGGATCTGCAGAGAAGAATGGAAGAAACTCCCCAAATACAGGTGTGCCAAGCTTGTAGCGTCATACCCAAGAAGACTCGAGGCTGTAATCACTGCCAAAGGTTTTTCAACAAAGTACTGAGTAAAGAGTCTGAATACTTAAATAAATGTGATATTTCGTTTTTCATTTTTTCATTTATTTGCTACAATTTCTATAAGCCTGTTTTTGCTTTGTCATTATGGGGTATTGTGTGTAGATTGACGAGGGAACAAAACAATGTAATCCATTTTAGAATAAGGATGTAATGTAACAAAATGTGGAAAAAGTGAATGGGTCTGAACACTTTCCTAATGCACTGTATTTATTAGTCCGGTACCGGGTTACCTTCAGACCAGTCTTGTGAAGCTTGTGGGCATCATAGTGCAAAACAACTGACATGTACGTATTTGTGCGAGTCTCAGAAATACCTTTTACATTGCAATTGTATTCCCTAAATTTAAGTAAGTAACAATGATGTGTGTTTCCTATGAATTGCATTGAGTCAGGAATGTGTAAACTTTAGCTAAACATGTTTGTATCTAAAAAGATATATGTTTTCCTTGGAATGACCCATATACCTTTGACGTGGTATTCACTTCCATACATTTTCCGGCCTGGTGCCAGGTTACATTCAGACGAGTCTTGTGAAGCTTGTGGGCTTCGTAGAGCAAAACAACCAACATGTACATGTTTGTGTGAGTTAGCTTTCCATAGCGGGGTCATAGTAGTTTCAAGCCCAAACCGTTCAGACTCTTCATACTTTTTCATGAGAAGACCGATTTTCAGGATGTCTCCTGGTCTCCTGACATCGGCGGATGCAGGGTATTGAGATGCACCTCATGCAAAAAAGTCTCTAGCTTAAAGGGGGCTGCACTTCCTGATTTAGCTTCGGTTTCAATACTCCTAATTAGGAAATGCAACAGAGAATGAGATTTGGGTCTCGGAAGCATGCTTTGATGTGGGTATCTCGTGTGTGTGTTCGAAAGTGGGAAGCGTTTGTACTTTCACTCTGCTAAAACAGTGCACAGTTACAGCCACTCAGCTTTCTAGATAACTTGAAACAGTCTAACCAGGTTCTGTGTTTGGAAGTAGCCTGGACTAACTAGAAAGATAGCCAACTTCTTTTGCCAATTAACTTCAGCCGGCTGAAAGTTGGTTTGACTTTGGATAGCCCATCTGTGGGGCTAGTTAGGGACGTCAATAAATTACACAATGTAAATGTGACAATATTTTCATGTTGCACACCTTTTAGTTGTCTCATTAAATGTTTCAATATTTGTATATCTGAATTTCTTCAATTTATAGTTGGTTTGAGGTTTTTAAGTCATTGAAATTTGGAGCTATTGGCATTTACAAAATATTGTCCCATGTACATTGTGTAATTTACTGATGGTCCCTAACTAGCCCCATAGGGTTATCGAATGTCAAACCAAATTGACCATGGGCATTATGATCAGGTCCCATGCAGCTGCGCTCCAAATGTATGATTACTTGGGTGCTGCCAGCTGTGGGCAGGATTGAAATAAACCCAACCCAAAGAAAACTGTTATGGTACCCTTCATTCTGTGACATACAATTTGTTTCTAATTATCTTGCAAATCTCAGTTTTGGACGACTGACTTTATAATCAAATTATTATTTACACTATTTACACTTTGTAGTCAATTTTGACATCAGAGTAAATGTTTCTGACTCATATCGATGCCACATAGGCCATTTTTAACTTCTTATGGCTGCAGGGGCAGTATTGAGTAGCTTGGATGAAAGATGCACAGAGGTGCCCAGAGTAAACGGCCTGCTCCTCAGTCATAGTTGAGAATATATGCATATTATTATTAGTATTGGATAGAAAACACTCTGAAGTTTTTAAAACTGTTTGAATTATGTCTGTGAGTATAACAGAACTCATATGGCAGGCAAAAACCTGAGAAGTTCCACTTCCCGTTTGGATTTTTTCTGAGGCTGGTAGATTTTCAACCAAGCTCCCATTGAAATTACAGCGAGATATGGATGAGTTTTCACTTCCTACGGCTTCCACTAGATGTCAACAGTCAATAGAACTTTGTCTGATGACTCTACTGTGAAGGGGGGCCGGAGGAGACAGGAATGAGTAACCACTGCCATGAGGTGACCATGCTTTGACCACGCGCGTTCACGTGAGAGGCAGCTCCGTTCCATCGCTCATCTGAAGTCAATGTAATTCTCCGGTTGGAACGTTATTCAAGATGTATGTTAACAACATTCTAAAGATTGATTCAATACATCGTTTGACATGTTTCTACTGACTGTTACGGAACTTTTGGACTTTTCGTCACGTTTTAGTGAACGCGCTTTGTGACTTTGGAATTGTTTACCAAACGCGTTAACCAAAGTAGCTAATTGGACATAAATAATGGACATTATCGAACAAATCAAGCATTTATTGTGGACCTGGGATTCCTGGGAGTGCATTCTGATGAAGATCATCAAAGGTAAGGGAATATTTATCATGTAATTTCTGGTTTCTGTTGACTCCAACATGGCGGCTAATTTGACTCTTGTTCTGAGCTCCGTCTCAGATTATTGCATGGTTTGCTTTTTCCGTAAAGTTTTTTTGAAATCTGACACAGCGGTTGCATTAAGGAGAGGTATATCTATAATTCCATGTGTATAACTTGTATTATCATCTACATTTATGATGTGTATTTCTGTTGAAACGATGTGGCTATGCACTATCACTGGATGTTTTTGGAACTAGTGAATGTAACGCGCCAATGTAAACTCTGTTTTTTATATAAATATGAACTTTATCAAACAAAACATGCATGTATAATTGTGTAACATGAAGTCCTATGAGTGTCATCTGATGAAGATCATCAAAGGTTAGTGATTAATTTTAGCTATATTTCTGCTTTTTGTGACTGCTATTTCGCTGGAAAAATGGCTGTGCTTATTGTGGTTTGGTGTGACCTAACATAATCGTTTGTAGTGCTTTCGCTGAAAAGCATATTTGAAATCAGACACTTTGGTGGGATTAACAACAAGATTACCTTTAAAATGGTATAAGACACATGTATGTCTGAGGAATTTTAATTATGAGATTTCTGTTGTTTTGAATTTGGCGCCCTGCACTTTCACTGGCTGTTTTCATATCATCCCGTTACCGGGATTGCAGCCATAAGAAGGAGAAGTTGCTATATTTGTTCAGTCGCAATTCAAACCGACAGATTTTGATGGAATTTTTGTATTATACTAATTAGATTTCCGCACGGGGGTGCGGACTTCAACTCTAGCGGTTCATAGGTCACCATTTCAGTTTTCTTACTTGGAACTGGGTGAAAAATTGTCTAGCGCCCTGCCACTTATGTAATGTATCTGTGCATTACAAAAAAATAACAAATACATTGTATTTATAGATTTGTTACATTTCACTTTTAGTCCATATCGCCCAGCTCTACTTCACAAGTCATATTCAGGCACAAATGTTTTTGTCTATGAGTGGGAGAATTAGCGAGTTTAGAAACTAGGTGCCGTCTAGTGCTCGTTCGTTCTCAGTTGAAGCGCTGACGACAGCGCAGCAAATGTGTACAACAGTCCCGACGCTCTGTCTACACTTTAAGAATCCTTGCTTGCGATACTGTTTTGGAAACCTTTGGAACATATATCATTGAGAAAATTATTTTATAAATACGAAAGGTAAAATTACTACACATCTTTTCAACACGATTCCCACACAGCCATATTTCCAGCGACCACCTCTAATTAGCTATCTAGCGTCTCAGAACACCTGTACTTTGGGAACGCCCCTCGTTCTGTGGTGATTGGCTTGTGTTTTGCTGTCAAAAGGAGGTCAAACCGACAAGCTCCAATAGATTCTCTGGAGAATTGCAACCAATAGCCTTCAACACACTCCTGACATCCTCTGTATTTTAATTTGCATATAAGCGATGGTACTTAATGCTACTTAGCTCTTCTGAGTCAGCCAGAAGTAAATCCACCTTATATTCATCCACTGTCTGTCATGTTTCTGGATGGCATCGTCGTTCCTTGAGCAGGGCTCCAGTGCGCACTGAGTGCTAGTGCACAGGCGTTATGGGCTCTCTAAAACCGGATCTAGAAAGATGCCAATGTCTACAAAACGGCGTATGCGAACGGGAGTAGATTATGTTGAAAATAACGGGCATCCACCTTGGACACTGTCTCCAGTTCATTTATAAGCTCAGTGATCGATTCACCTTTAGATTGAGTATTTGGCTGTTTTGGCTGCCAGAGCCAGGTTACCTCATGATATATAACATAATAACATGTACAGGTAACTGCCAAAATAAAGGAAACACAAACATAAGTGTCTTAATAGGGCTTTGGGCCACCACAAGCCAGAACAGCTTCAATGAGTCTTGGCTTAGATTCTACAAGTGGAGGGATGCGACACCATTCTTCTATGAGAAATTCCATAATTTTGTGTTTGTTGATGGTGGTGGAAAATGCTGTCTCAGGCGACACTCCAGAATCTCCCATAAGTTTTCAATTTTGTTGAGACCTGGTGACTGAGACACACACACACACACACACACACACACACACACACACACACACACACACACACACACACACACACACACACACACACACACACACACACACACACACTAGTGATGACGGGTTGACTAATAACCCGGGGCGGGCGGGTTTAGGGTAATGTAATATTGTGTGGATGAAGGGGGTGGGTGGCAGGTGGGTTGAATAAAAATAAAACAATGCATTAAAAATCCATATATGTATCATTCTTGTGCAATCCATATCTATAGGCTACATTGAGGTTTTTTTCATTATGTTTATCTGCCATAAGTGCATAAGCCTAAGCTTTAGGACCTAACTGTACACGTGCCAAATACACGACAATCGCCAAATGATTTTGGGAACTTGGGCTGAAAAAGTTAATGTCGATCCACTAAGGCAAAAAGGGCAATGTCAGAGTTTATTTCAATAAGAGAAGAGCTGTGAAATGGAGAGTTGAAAATAAAGAGAAGAGTGCCAGAAGTGTAATGTTTGGGAAGTGGTAAAAGGGCAAAAACTGGGCAAAAACTGGTTGAATCAATGTTATTACCACGTCATTTAAACTTGACTTTTTATTTTATTTCACCTTTATTTAACTAGGCAAGTCAGTTAAGAACAAATTCTTATGTACAATGACGGCCTACACTGGCCAAACTCTAACCCCGGACGACGCTGGTCATAACCATGTTATAATATGTCATAACAGCTGACATGACTTGTCATAACCTGTCATAATATGGTCATAACACTGTCATGACCCATATATTTACACCTGTTGTGACATATATTGCATTATTTTATGGCTGGTTATGACACCTACATAAGAGTGTCAAAACCCACATTTATTCAAATGTGTTTTTTTCCCTGCCAAGAAGTTTCCTTTAGTTTGAAAGTTTGTTTCTTAAGTCCTTTGTCGTTGCTGTGATTAATTATTTACAGTCCTGATTTTTTCCATCATATTTTAAATAACTTGCAGAAAATATGACACTGTCAACAAGCATTAGGACTGTCCTGTGTCACTTTACTTGGACTAAGAAAATACACTTTATGACACTGCCAAGAATCATTATGACCATCATAATCATATAAGCCAGATAGGCCTATCATGTACATGCCCTTATATCAGTCATCAGTCAAAAAGAGGGTGTCTTGTCCTGCTCCTGAAATCTGCTCCTGCATTCATCCCAGTCATCAGCAACAGAGCATTGGGGGAGGTGCATGTCTGACATCAATTTGTGCGCAATTACAATGCTAATTTAATATGGTCAATTTCAGAATATTGTATATAACATAGCCTTCTTGTCAACAGTATGTTTATGGTGTAATGGAATGTTTTGCATTGTGTGGGAGGTTTTGTGGGTTTTGACAGTCTTATGTAGGTGTCATAACCAGCCATAAAATAAGTACCGTGGTAGGTTTTGTGGGTTTTGACAGTCTTATGTAAGTGTCATAACAGCCATTAAAAAGTACAGTGGTAGGTCTTCTGGGTTTTGACAGTCTTATGTTATGTAGGTGTCATACCCAGCTATAAAATAAGTACCGTGGTAGGTTTTCTGGGTTTTGACAGTCTTACGTTATGTAGGTGTCATAACCAGCCATAAAATACTGCAATATGTCACAATAGGTCTAAATATGTATTGTGACAGTGTTATGACCATATTATGACAAGTTATGTCAGCTGTTATGAGATATTATGACATGGCTCTGACCATGTCATAACGTGTTTTGACGCTGGGTGTCAAGTAATGTGTTACCGAAAACTGATTGGATTTGCAAAAAGTCACCAATGTAAGGGCATTTTGTCTTTTTTTTACCCAACTTTTAACCTAAATCAAATGACATGGTGAATTGTTTTGTTGATTTCACATTGAATTCATGTTAGTTGATAAAAACTAGATGTTGAACTGACGTCTATGCCCAATGGGGTGATAGCAGTGCCGGCTATGTTATGTGTGATTACTGTGAGGTACAAAAACAAGCAGGAGAGTGGAGTTTGCCGTTCAATGTGTGATTTGCATCGCTGGCGTTTAGCCTCTCCTCAGAGGACAGCTATTACAAGCCATCTAGTCATGAGTTAATTTGAAAGACAATAGCAAGGAATTTCTCTTATCTCAAATTCGGCCTGTCACCTTCCAGCTAACCACAGCCAGCCAAAGGCTGCAAGCTGTTTGGTTGTTTCTAAATAGCTTACATTTGTTGTGATTTTAATTTGATTTGATTCATTTGCCAATTTGAAAATGCAATACAACCACACATCAAAATAAAATAAAATAAAATGTTATTCCTCACACGCGTCGAATACAACAGGTGAATACAACCTTACAGTGAAATGCCCCCTTAACCAACAATGCAGTTTTAAGAAAATATATATTTTTTAAAGTAAGAGATAAGAATAACAAATAATTAAAGAGCAGCCGTAAATAACAATAGTGGGGCTATATACAGGGGGTACCGGTACAGAGTCAATGTGCGGGGGCACCGGTGTCGAGGTAATTGAGGTAATATGTACATGTAGGTAGAGTTATTAAAGTGGCTATGCATAGATAATAACAGAGAGTAGTAGCAGCGTAGGAGAGGGTGGGGGGGAATGCAAATAGTCCGGGTTGCCATATGATTAGCTGTTCAGGAGTCTTATGGCTTGGGGGTAGAAGCTGTTTAGAAGCCTCTTGGACCTAGACTTGGAGCTCTGGTACAGCTTCCCGTGTGGTAGCAGAGAGAACAGTCTATGACTAGGGTGGCTGGAGTCTTTTACAATTTTTAGGGCCTTCCTCTGACACCCCCTGGTATAGAGGTACTGGATGGCAGGAAGCTTGGCCCCGGTGATGTACTGGGCCGTACGCACTACCCTCTGTAGTGCCTTGCGGTCGGAGGCCGAGCAGTTGCCATACTAGGCAGTGATGCAACCCATCAGGATGCTCTTGATGGTGCAGCTGTAAAACATTTTGAGGATCTGAGGACCTATGCCAAATCTTTTCAGTCTCCTAAGGGGGAATAGGTTTTGCCGTGGCCTCTTCATGACTGTCTTGGTGTTCTTGGACCATGTTAGTTTGTTGGTGGTGTGGACGCCAAGGAACTTGAAGCTTTCAACCTGCTCCACTACAGCCCCGTCGATGAGAATGGGGGCGTGCTCGGTCCTCTTTTACCTGTAGTCCATGATCATCTCCTTTGTCTTGATCATGTTGAGGGAGAGGTTGTTGACCTTGCACCACACGGCCAGGTCTCTGACCTCTTCCCTATAGGCTGTCTCATCGTTGTTGGTGATCAGGCCTACCACTGTTATGTCATCAGCAAACTTAATGATGGTGTTGGAGTCGTGCCTGGCTGTCCAGTCATGAGTGAACAGGGGGTACAGGAGGGGCCTGAGCATGCACCCCTGAGTGGCCCCCGTGTTGAGGATCAGCGTGGCGGATGTGTTGTTACCTACCCTTACCACCTGGAGGCGGCCCGTCAGGAAGTCCAGGATCCAGTTGCAGAGGGAGGTGTTTAATCCCAGGGTCCTTAGCTTAGTGATGAGCTTTGAGGGCACTATGGTGTTGAACGCTGAGCTGTAGTCAGTAAATAACATTCTCACATAGATGTTCCTTTTCGGGCTAGCCTGCAGCCCTTAAAAACTTCTTAAGGCTAGGGGGCAGTATTTTCGTTTTTGGCTAAAAAACGTACCCATTTGAAACTGCCTATTTCTCAGCCCCCGAAACTAGAATATGCATAGAATATGCATATAATAATGTCAGATTATGATAGAAAACACTCTGAAGTTTCCAAAACTGTCAAAATTTTGTCTGTGAGTTAAACAGAACTGATATTGCAGGCTAAAACCTGAGGAAAATCCAATCAGGAAGTGCCCCTGTTTTTGAAATCTCTCTGTTCCTATGCATCCCTATTGCCCATTTAAAGGGATATCAACCAGACTCCTTTTTCTATGGCTTCCCTAAGGTGTCAACAGCCTTTAGACATAGTTTCAGGCTTTTATTTTGAAGAATGAGCGTGAACGACCACATTGCGTAAGTGGATAGGTGGGGGCTCTCAGAGTGAGTTGTGCGCAAAAGAGAAAGGCGGCCATTGTTACTCCCGGTCCTAGTGAAAAGCCAACTGTCCCGGTTGATATATTATCGAATAGATATTTGAAAAACACCCCGAGGATGGATTATAAAAAACGTTTGACATGTGTCTGTGGACATTATGGATATAATTTGTAATTTTTGTCTGCGTTGTCGTGACCGCTCTTTCTGGTGGATTCCTGGGCATAACGCACCAAACTAACGGAGGTATTTGGATATAAAAAATATCTTTACGGAACAAAAGGACCATTTGTTGTCTAACTGGGAGTCTCGTGAGTGAAAACATCCGAAGATCATCAAAGGTAAACGATTAATTTGATTGCTTTTCTGATTTTCGTGATCAAGTTACCTGGTGCTAAGTGTACTTATTGTTTTGTCGAGCGATCGATAAACAACTTGTATTGCTTTCGCTGTAAAGCACAATTTCAAAATCTGAGACGACAGGTGGATTAACAAAAGGCTAAGCTGTGTTTTGCAATATTGCACTTGTGATTTCATGAATATGTATATTTTCTAGTAATATTATTTACTTGTGGCGCTATGCTACGCTATGCTATTCAGCGTTGCTGATGACAATTATCCCCGGATCCGGGATGGGTGGTTCAGAAAGGTTAACAGTACATCTTGGCTAGCTGCAGTCCACATTGCCACTCTCTTGAGCCCCCTTTGTCCTGATTTTGTCCACATTCTGATTGTGACTATATATAACCAACTCAGTGGCCTTGTGGTTAGTGTCTGCCCTGAGATTGGAACCAAAGACTGTAAAAATGGGACCCGATGCATCTCTGCTTGGCACTCAGCATTAAGGGCATTGATTGGTGATAAGGCCCTGCAGTATACTAGTGTCCTGTCTGGTGGGTGTACTTGTACATCAAACTGCCTCATGCTACAGAAACAGGAGAAATGCTCGTGCAAAGCGACTTACTTACTAAAGTCCTTGGACGCTAAAGTAGTAGGCTGCACTCCTTAATGGTATATCTTGGTTAGCTGCAGTCAACATTGTCACTCTCTTGAGCCCCCTTTGTCCTGATCTTGTCCACATTCTACATTGTGGCCACATTTTTTTAATAGGCGTGTAGAGATGATTCAAAGGCACATTTCGATCTGATTGTGATGAAACCTTCCTGACCATTTCTGGAGGTAGTCTGGTGTGCATTGTGTCTGGATATCAATCAAGTGTAAACAGATCTGGATGGTCAAACCATTTAAATCATCATTATACTGGCCTCTAAAATCCTTGACAGGTAGTACCATTGAATTATGGCATCAAATTGTCTTTAAATAAATATTATTTTGAAAGAATATCTGTCAAATATTTTGCATAGAGGGAGGCCCCAGCTAATCTTTTCCCAATGCGGACAGAGTGAACGGATAATAGACATATTTTAATAGAATGTGCAGACACAACGTCAGCTTTTGATTGGATCATATTGATCAGATCATTAAAAAACATGTTAGCGCAAAGTATAAACAAGGCTTTGTAGGCCTAACTAACTTTTACTGACCTTTTTAGTAGTTCAATCTCCATCACATTCTTCATTGCTTGTCCCACTCAAAATAGCACTCATATTTGTGCAGTGGTGTATAGTACTCAAGTGTAAAAACTTGAAAGTACTACTTAAGTCATTTTGGGGGGTATCTGAACTTTACTATTTAAATGTTTGAAAACATGTACTTTTACTTCACTACATTCCAAAAGACAATTATGTACATTTTACTCCATACATTTTCCCTGACACCCAAAATTACTCGTTACATTTGGAATGTTTTTCAGGACAGGAAAATTGTCTAATTCACACACTTATCAAGAGAACATCCCTGGTCATCCCTACTGCCTCTGATCTAGTGGACTCACGAAACACATGCTTGTAAATTATGTCTGAGTGTTGGAGCATGCCCCTGGCTATCTATAAAAAAAATAAAAAAAATAAACTATGCTTGGTTTGCTTAATATAAGGTATTTGAAATTATTTATACCTTTACTTACTTACTTTTGATAGGCCTACTTAAGTATATTTTAGAAAATACATGTACTTTTGATACTTAAGTATATTTAAGTAGTATTTTACTGGGTGACTTTCACTTTTATTTTCTATTATGGTATCTTTGATTTTTCCCAAGTACTTTTTTCACCACTGTATTTGTGTTGCCATTTGTTGTCCTATTATTAGTTCATGAGAAGTACTTCCCTACACACACACACACACTGGAGCTACCTCTAGGGGGCTTACTGAGTTCATGAGAATGTATGAGGGTGAGAGAGCGTTGAGAAGAGCAAAGCGCGAACGAGAGATTTGTACATTTGTAGCCATTCCCTTCGATTGTCGCCTACAGACGTCGATTGATAAACGTTTTCATCTGAAACGAGAAGACAGCGAAGTATGTCTACCAACACAGAGGGAGAAAAGTAGTCCACATTGCGCGCTATTCGAAGGGTGTCAGTCAATGTGGTAAGTACAAGCCCTCCCGCTGTCCTAGGCTTCTGGCCAACTGTTTTGTAGGCTACAACAACGCTACAATAGTAGCAAGTCGACAATTATCAGTGTAGTTATAGAAAACAGTAGTGCTACAAAATGTCAACAGTACATCCGAGGTTACAATGTTGAGAGTCGGCCTCTTAAGGCAAAGTGTTGCAGTAGCCTGTAGCCTAGTCTCAAGGTGGCATGTTATGTTATGCAGGTATTTGCAATGTATTTGCACAGTATTTGCATTGTTTTACTTGGCACTATCGACCATGTAGCTAGTAACATGCCTATAGGCTATGTGTAAGCATCATACATTTGTTGAGGCCTTTACTAAATAAGGAGACATTCTAGGTGCATTTACAAGAAGGGACTTACCAAGAAGAACCCGGTTTAGGACATGTATCATGTTCTCTCACCATAAAAATATGCTTGAAGGTGCATCACGGTATCATGACTTTGCCAATACTGTAGGCCAGGGATCATTAACAAGATTTTCTTGAGTGGATGGTCGGGGGTCCGGAACATAATTATAAATCATTTGTAGACTGCAAATTGACCTCAGGAAGCACAAACATGTATTTGGCTAAAACATCACAATTTCAAACCTTGTTTACATTTGTATACGATCAGGTGTCTCTCTATAATGCGTGGGAATAATTGGGAACAGATTTCCTAAATTAAAATGACTTGGAGCTGATTTTCTGGTGTTTTTTAAAGTATGATGTACAACAATGAAAATTGTAAAAAAAAATATATATAAATATTGTTATTTTGCTCAGGCCGCCAGTTAGGGAACCCTGCTATATTACTTGTCTAGAGTACTTGTCTAGAGTTTATCAGAGAAGTTGGTAGAGAGATTTTAAATGATTAACGTTACTTCTGACCTAAATTCTGGCATCGAATGGTAAGGCTATAGGGTCTTAAATAGATAACAAACGTGTCAGTGCAAGGAAACAGACACCCCGTTATATAGGCCTAAGCAATGTTTGAGAAGTATAGGATACTTGCCGTAACTGCAACGAAATGTCAGCAGTCTGGCAGTGTAAAGGCTGGTTAACATAGGCTACACATACACACGGTGCGTCCGATGTAATCAGTGTGTTCGGCTGGCCTTCTTGCAACCAAATAGGCTATATGCAGATAGTTGATTGCATGTCTCATATCATAGAGGCCTATTTATCGCAAACATCCTGAGAATGATGTGGTCTTTAGTCCTGCATATAGATAATATACATTCAAACTCAATTTATACCCTATATATATTCATTTACAACGTTGACAACTGTTTTCCCGGTTTATCCCGAGTCAGTAAGAATAGAAATACGTATATATTTTTATTTTTATGATATCTCGAGCGGATGCATGCATGCGCTGTTCTGTTTGTGTTACATAACCGCTGCATGCTGCTGTGTGCTCGTGCTGTGTGTCTGACCGGCGGTGCATGCACCAGAGGTGAATACATGCTTGACTACCAGTCTGACCTAGAGGAGCATTGAATAATCTATTAGTGCACAGATCAGATGCTTTTATCTGCGAATCAAGACCTATATATTTCATTTGCATATCGTGCTATTTGCTGTTTTAATATTTGTATTTAAAATAGAATATCCGACGTTCCAATCATCAACTCAATGTTAATATTTGTCCTTAAACCTGCTTTGACATTAATGGAGAGATATTGTGGTATGGTTATAGGGGGAAAGGAAAATAAAAAGAGAAACCACTTATTATAGGTGAAATTTTAGTAATGATAAAATAAGTAAAGGGAGGCTACATGTTTTGGAAATTACATTATTAAAGAATACACTAAATACAACCTAGGCTACTGTATGTCAGACAGAAGAAAGACTATGTTGTGTATTGGCAGAATGGCAGTACAGATTTTAACTAACTGTATTTGAAATAACAAACCACAGAACAGGATTCTCTGTTTGCCAGCCCCTCAGTTAGTTCCAAAGGTTTAGTTTATGAAGCAACTTCTATCAATAGCTACTGCTTTTGATTAGAAAAAAAGGCATGCCAGGCATGTACTGTAGAATTGAATAGATTCAAAAATAATATAATCGATTATTTTGTCTATTTTGATAAATGTACATTTGTTTTCTGCCACAACAACCCCCCCCCCCCCCCCCCCCCCCCCCCACACCAGGGTTTGACATTAACTTTTTTGCCAAGTCACTTGTCCCCCCCAAAAAGGTATGTTACACTATGGGCCAAAAAGGTGACTTAAAAGTGTGTCATATGATGCAAGGAACCACTTTACCAAAAAAAAACAAATTATTATGAATATTAGGCCTATTACCATACAGAGAATCAGACAAAAAATGTAGGCTACTCTCTGCCTATTGACTTCTTTGCATATTCAAGCCTGTCTAAAAATACAACACTGTCCCTTTAAGGCTGTCCTGGAGGATGGTTGGCTACCCTTCATAGGCTATAAAAAGTAGCAAAATTACAACCAAATACTTTTTGTCCTTATAAAATAATTTCCTCATTCAATGGGTCAGAGAACAATTGGCTAAAGTAGGCTACTTCAAAGCAAGATAAATAACTAAGACATGTTTATCTATAACCTTGTTAGGCTAAAATATTGCACACACTGGCCTACACACACTGGCCTACACACATGATTTTTGAATGACTACTTCATCTCTTTACCCCACACATACAATTATCTGTATGGTCAGATTCAACTAAAAAGACCAGGGAGGTTTTCCAATGCCTCACAAAAAAAGTATTGGTAGATGGGTAAAAAATTATACCAATAGTGACTTTAAAAATATGATGAAGCGTGATTCCTCACTCCAGAAAATGCGTTTCCACTGCCCCAGAGTCCAATGTGTGCCAGCTTTCCATTACTCCAGCCGACGCTTGGCATTGCGCATGTTGATCTTAGGCTTGTGTGCGGCTGCTCGACCATGGAAACCCATTTCATGAAGCTCCCAACGAACAGTTCTTGTGCTGACGTTGCTTTCAGAGGTAGTTTGGAACTCGGTAATGAGTGTTGCAACTGAGGACAGAGAATTTTTACGCACTTCAGCACTTGGCGGTCCTGTTCTGTGAGCTTGTGTGGCCTACCACTTTGCGTCTGAGCCATTGTTGCTCCTAGATGTTTCTAATTCACAATAACAGCACCTAAAGTCACTGAGCTCTTCAGTACGGCCATTCTACTGCCAATTTTTTTAATTTTTTTTTTTTTTAACCAGGCAAGTCAGTTAAGAACAAATTCATATTTACAGTGACGGCCTACCTGGGAGCAGTGGGTTAACTGCCTTGTTCAGGGGCAGAAAGACAGATTTTTACCTTGTCAGCTCGGGGATTCGATCCAGCATCCTTTCGGTTACTGGCCCAACGTTTTAACCACTAGGCTACCTACCTGCCCCACCCATATGGAGATTACATGGCTGTGTTGCTTGATTTTATACACCTGTCAGCAACGAATGTGACTGAAATAGCCAAATCCACTAATTTGAAGGGGTGTCCACATACTTTTGTTTGTATAGTATATATTAATTTTGTCCAACATTTTTTGTTTGTTGTTCTCCTGGACAAGCGCTAATGTCGAGGCACACGCACGCAGAAACACTGCATCTCTGTATTATTTTTCCTCCATGTTGTTGTTCTACAGATTCTCCCTGACTGAGAGATTTAGTCTTTATTAAGTTTAGAGGTTATATACCTATGTCCTTGACGTGTGCTGAAAGCAGCCGGAAGCCAGCCTAGGCCCTTGTCAAAAGTAGCGCACTATATAGGGTGTCATTTGGGATACAAGCAGTCAGTCATCAGGGCTAATGGGGGAGAGGAAACATGCACAATTTAATCTGGATTGGAGGGCTCTTCATCTCTGTGTGCGTGTGGCATGTGTGTGTGTTTCATCTGTGATGACTGCTAACTGCCCACTCATAGGAGCTTTGTTGTCTAATAGGGCAAACCCAACTCTTCCCCGATGTTATGTGGAGATTGATATAATGTAATTAGCTAGCTAACTTCTCTCTCTGTGTCTCTGTAAGTCTATGGGACTAGTGGAGGTTAGTTGGAGGCAATATACCAATAGCAGCTGGTGAGAGTTGAATTACATTATACAAATTTACAATTGTCTGGGTTTTCCAGTTGTTGTTGTTGTTATCTACCTAAACAAGGCATGATATAAATGTTCACGTAATCCATACAGCACTATAACTGTATAGGCCAAGTGTATTTGGAATGCAAGGAACCATATTGAAATCCAGAAATATACATACAGTATATCTGTATCAGGTGTCCAATCAGAACACATCTTTTGACCAAATGGTAAAATAGTAGATAATCCTCTATGAAAACCAATTACCTCATGTCTCTATCGTAATACGTTAATAAGTTAATGGAGTTTTTTACCCTTGCAGGTTGGCCAGAATTTGGGTGACTAAATCAATGGCCAGAGAAAAAAAGTGGTACAAAATGTGGAACATCGCGTCAGCTAGGCTGAATTCTGTGAAAAATTAAGGCTACTGGCTACCAGACAGGCTCACTTTCCCGTTGAACTCGTCATCTTTTTTCTCGATTCCGCAGGGCATAAAACAATATAGAGGTAAGATGGAAATCGATTATGAGACATGACGTAGTATGTTTAAAAATTCCTGTTATTTTTCAACAATTTCTCACAAAAACAAGTGTCTCAGTGAAATGTCAATGGCGCACTGAGCGTATACCAAGCTTTCATTACAAATCAAATCAAAGTTTATTGGTCACATACACAGATTTGCATATGTTCTTACAGGTGCAGAGAAATGCGTTTTTAACTCCAACAGTGCAGTAATACCTTAGCAATACAAAACAATACACACATAATCCAAAAAGTAAAAAGAAAGAAATTAAGAAATATCAGAACAAATCCAATTTGCAAAAATGTGTATACTTGTAGTTATATAGGATGAGCCATGACTAGAATACACTTTATACGTATAAAGTGGGTAAAACAGTATAAACATTATTAAAGTGACCACTCTATGGTGCAGGGTAGAGTACCAGGTGGTATCCGGCTAGTGACAGTGTCTGAGGTTTAGGTACTGGGCGGAGGCTGGCTAGTGGTGACTGTTTAACAGTCTGATGGCCTGGAGATAGAAGCTGTTTATCAGTCTCTCGGTCCCAGCTTTGCTGCAGCTGTACTGTCTCCGGGTGGCTGGGGATCCTTTGATCTTCTTGGCCTTCCTGTGACACAGGGTGCTGTAGCTGTCCTGGAGGGAAGGCGGTGTGCCTCTGATGCGGTGGGCTGACCGCCGTCTGGAGAGTCCTGTTGTTTTGGACGGTGCAATTGCCGTACCAGGCGGTGATACAGCCCAACAGGATGCTCTCAATAATGCATCTGTACAAGTTTGTGAGGGTCTTAGGGGCCAAGATTAATTTCTTCAGCCTCCTGAGGTTGAAGAGGCGCTATTGCGCCTTCACCACACTGTCTGTGTGACGGGACCATTTCAGGTAGTCAGTGATGTGCACGCTGAGGAACTTCAAGCTTTTGACCCTCTCCACTCCGGCTCCGTCTGTGGTTGGGGGTGTGCTCTCTCTACTGTCTTCTCTAGTCCACATTGAGGGAGAGCTTATTGTCCTGGCACCACTCCGCCAAGGCACTCACCTCCTCTCTGTAGGCTGTCTCATCGCTGTTGGTAATCAAGCCTACCACTGTTGTGTTGTCAGTAACTTGATGATTGAGTTGGAGACGTGCGTGTCCACGCAGTCATGGCTGAACCGGGAGTATAAGAGGGTGCTGAGCACTCACCCCTGTGGGGCCCCCGTGTTGAGGACCAGCGTGGGGGAGGTGTTGTTGCCTACCTTCACCACTTGGGGTCGGCCAGTCAGGATGTCAATGACCCAGTTGCACAGGTAGGGATTCAGACCCAGGGCCCTGAGCTTAGTGATGAGCTTGGAGGGCACTATGGTGTTGAAGGCTGAGCTGTAGTTCGAGCATTCTCACATAGCTATTCCTGTTGTCCAGGCAAACTGTAATGGGTCTAGGGTGTCAGGTAAAATGGAGGTGATATGGTCCTTAGCTAGCCTCTCACAGCACTTCATGATTATAGAAATGAGTGCTACAGGACAATATTCATTTAGTTCAGTTACCTTCGCTTTCTTGGGTACAGGAACAATGGTGGACTTCTTGAAGCAAGTGGGGACAACAGATTGGGATAGTGAGAGATTGAATATGTCCGTAAATACTCTGCGCATTCTCTGAGGATGCGGCTTGGCCAGCAGCCTTGGGAGGGTTAACAAGCTTAAATCTCTTACTCAAGTCGGCCTTTTACATTTAATTAAGCTCGTCATGCTTTAGCTTTTTTGCGATCTTTTGAAGACGACCACCACCACAAAATGTGAAATCCTTGTTCAGAAAAACCTGCACCACTATGTCAACAGAGCTCGGTGCTTTTTAGCGGATGTATTAGGTTACGAAGTCTGACTTTTGCGATATAATGTTAACTATGTGTTAGAGAAAGACCCCACTGAACGATTCAGAACAGGAATAATCATGTTTGTCTTGGTAAAAAGTATTTTATAACATAAGGAAGTAAAATGTCATCACCGAAGTGCGTTTTCACCCACTCTGGGCAGAGAGGGTGGCCACCCTAATCTGTATACAAAATTGTGCACCGAAAGTGTAAGACGTCAATGATAGGGCAGTCACACTTGAGTATTAGTAAAGAAAACATAAGGACATTTGAAGGCCCTCTCTCTGGGTGAAACTGCCATAGTGTAGGGTTGGGGATTGGGGGAGGAATAGAAAAGGGTGGTGGTGACAAAGAAGAGAATGCAGGACTATACATGTACGTTGACAATTTAGCTCATCTGTTGTTGATTAGAGCAAACACACTGCCACATTTTTGAGTTAGAGTTGTGTATTGTCTGGCTGCATACGCTATCCTCACATTTAGGCTACAGTCAACAACTGAACAACATACAACTGAAAACCCTTTCGTAATAAGTAGCTCTTATACCTGTGTTGTAATTTCACTAACAACATGGATTACCATGTTACATTTTACTTTATTAAATGCATTTGAATTGCATAGTAATGGAGGTTGTGTTTCAGGAAATCATGTTAGACACTGTGATTGGTTGTTTGACAGAGGTGGGCGGCTCCAAGGCAGACATACACACCTCCTGAATCCTATATTTCCCTGACCACTCTGACTCTGAGCCCGCTGTGTTGTGATGGGACCTGTGACCTAAATGTGATAAATGAGTGGTGTTTGACACTGTAATTCTTTGACAGTAGTGGGCCACTCCAAGGCAGACACACTCCTCCTATGTGTCCTTGTCCAGTCCTTGTGTGAGCTGATCTGGGACCAGTGGGATAAATGAGTGGCCTGGCTGAGGATCGCAGCGTTGGCACACACCACAAAGCCTACACAGGTGAGGGAACCGGACTCTCAGACCTCGCATGAACCTTTTTACTTTGTAAGAAGCATAGGAGGACTTATGCTCTTTTACGGAGTCAAGTAAATCAAGTGATTTTTACAGAAGCTGTACTATGGATGTGTATGAAGATGCTAGGAATGAACTGAATGATAAACAGTTGAGCCCTGTGTTTGTTTCTACTTTATAATTTGATCGATTGTCAACCATATTGAAACCATGATCAAAAAACAGTGTTATTTCATGTCCGTCCCTAACTGTGTGTTATTGTAGTCCTGCTAACCCCCGTCTGTCTCTGACTGTGTACTGAGGTCTCTTGGTCTAATCCCTGTCTATCTGTCCCTGCTATCTCCCCCCAGTAGGATGTCGTGGGTCCGAGGCTTCTTCGTAGCCAAAGTGGACGAACGAAAGACCGCGTGGGGGGAGCGCAATGGCAGAAAGTCCAACAAGCGGAAGAACGGTTGCTCAGGGTCATCTCTCTGCAAGCCCCGCTGCATGAGCTGCCTGCGGGACGGTGAGGACCTGGATCCCACCCCTCCCACCCCCCAGCACTACCACCGTGGAGGAGGGGGGTCCGGCCCCAGCGGAGGGGGTAACTTTGGGATGCGCTGTGGCTGGCAGGAGGACCACTATGGGAAACGGACTGGGGCGGCGGGAGACCTGGGGTTGAAGGCCGTGGATCTGGGGTTCGATGACGGAGACCTGACAGGGAGGAAAGGTCCAGGGGAAGAGGATTTGGGGAAAGGAACGGGGGAGGACGGAGGAACATGCAAAGCCTTCACAGCCGCGGACTGCTGGATGCGCGTCGTACGAGTGTTCCAGTCGAAAAAGTTCACGTCGGCGAAACTGGAACGTCTGTACCAGCGCTACTTCTTCAGGCTCAACCAGAGCTCTCTGACTATGCTGATGGGTGTCCTTGTCATAGTCTGCGGCGTCATGCTAGCCTTCCACTGTGTCCACGCTCCGCCCGACGTAGCCTACGCCTCGGTGCTCTCCGTGGCCATGGCCCTCTTCCTGTCCATGATGGTGGTGTGTAACAGGAACGGCTTCCACCAGGACTACATGTGGATCGTCAGCTACTTGGTGATCGGGGTGCTGCTGGTGGTCCAGGTGTTCGGGGTGTTGATGGTTGCCCCCCGAAGTGCCTCTGAGGGGATCTGGTGGTCCGTGTTCTTTATATACATAATCTATACGCTGTTGCCAGTGAGGATGAGAGCTGCAGTGCTGAGTGGAGGGGTACTGTCTACCATACACCTCATCACCGCATGGCAACTCAACCAGGACGATGTTTTCCTATGGAAACAGGTAGGGCTCTACAGTCAACATGATATGATCCCATACAACTTTTTTGGAAATGGGTAGGATTATACAATCAACACTTTTTAATACAATGCAATTAATCTTATTCAGCTGGTGGCCATCTTGAAACACAGTCTAACTTTATTATGCGTCATGGGGAAATTCACTTGCCATTTCCACACTTGCAGTAATGTAGTAAAGTGTTGACGTTACATGGCTTTACACTCTATTCAGCAAGTTTTGTTGAGCAGTATCTGTATGATTTTGATGACAATAATCAACTTTGTCTGTGCGTTGGTTGAAATTGTGCATTGCTTTATTGAGAATAGCTTGAAGACCGGAGGGGTGTACTACGATTCAAGCTAGACCTACTGAGGGTTTTCTAGAGCTATCCAGCATCAGTAAGCTTCACATTCCTGCTCAGGCGTCAACTGTATTATGACTGTGGATATTGCTTGTCCGCCTGCTGCTAACTCTAGCAGGCTTGTAACTGCGCGTGCATGTCGCACATGGCTAGTCGAACGCCGAACTCTTCATTGAGAAACATCAATCCGTCCATCCATCCACTGAAATTCAGCAGGCTATGGTGTGAAATGGGCTTTTAGAAGTGCCATATTTATTTTATTGCTTATCGCTAATGCCGACTTTGTGCATTGATGAGCACACCAAACACCTTTTTTCCCACTCCTATCACTAGAATAATTTTATTAAGTCATATAAAAGTTTTACTGTGCTTGAAGTTTCAATTGCATTCTGTCATTACTGAATGTGTAATGTCATTGGTATTTTAATAACTACTATTTTCTACCACACAAAAAAACATTTGATTGATAAAATATTTAGTCCGTTTTATTTAAATGAAGGGGATGATGGCGCAATCTTTGCGATAGGGACGGAATCTGATTTCATTGGGCCTCAACTCGCGACTCAGACTCTTCATTCAGGATAAATGGAGTTCTGAAGCATTCGGTGCCATAGAAATTTACCTGACTAAAAGGTGAGCCATTTGTGGTACCAGTTATCCCGAGTTAAACTCAGTTGACCAAAATTACCTTGCTAACTCCACAAACCAGGTAAGTAGAATATGGCTCGGCTCATGTATCTGACACTGTGGTAACTATATGTAAAAAATATTTACAGTGGCAAGAAAAAGTATGTGAACTCTTTGGAAATACCTGGATTTCTGCATAAATTGGTCATACAATTTGATCTGATCTTCATCTAAGTCACAACAGTAGACAAACATAGTCTTCTTAAACTAATAACACACAAACAATTATACGTTTTCATGTCTTTATTGAACACACCGTGTAAACATTCATAGTGCAGGGTGGGGAAAGTATGTGAACCCTTGGATTTAATAACTGGTTGACCCTCATTTGTAAGCAATAACCTCAACCAAGCGTTTTCTGTAGTTGTGGATCAGACCTGCACAACAGTCAGGAGGAATTTTGGACCATTCCTCTTTACAAAACTGTTTCAGCAATATTCCTGGGATTTCTGGGGTGAACTGCTGTCTTGAGGTCATGCCACAGCATCTCAATCAGGTTGAGGTCAGGACTCTGACTGGGCCACTCCAGAAGGTGTATTTTCTTCTGTTGAAACCATTCTGTTGTTGATTTACTTCTGTGTTTTGGGTCGTTGTCCTGTTGCATCACCCAACTTCTGTTGAGCTTCAATTGGCGGACAGGTAGCCTAACATTCTCCTACAAAATGTCTTGGTAAACTTGGGAATTCATTTTTCTGTCGATGATAGCAAGCTGTCCAGGCCCTGAGGCAGCAAAGCAGCCCCAAACCATGATGCTCTCTCCACCATACTTTACAGTTGGGATGAGGTTTTGATGTTGGTGTGCTGTGCCTTTTTTCTCCACACATGGTGTTGTGTGTTCCTTCCAAACAACTCAACTGTAGTTTCATCTGTCCACAGAATAGTTTGCCAGTAGCGCAGAACATCCAGGTGCACTTTTGCAAACTTCAGACGTGCAGCAATGTTTTTTCTGGACAGCAGTGGCTTCTTCCATGGTGTCCTCCCATGAACACCATTCTTGTTTAGTGTTTTACGTATTGTAGACTCGTCAACAGAGACGTTAGCGTGTTCCAGAGATTTCTGTTAGTCTTTAGCTGACACTCTAGGATTCTTCTTAACCTCATTGAGCATTCTGCAGTCATCTTTGCAGGACGGCCACTCCTAGGGAGAGTAGCAACAGTGCTGAACTTTCTCCATTTATAGACACTTTGTCTTACCATGGACTGATGGACATCAAGGCTGTTAGAGATACTTTTGTAACCCTTTCCAGCTTTATGCAAGTCAACAATTCTTAATCTTAGGTCTACTGAGATCTCTTTTGTTCGAGGCAAAGGATGCACATCAGGCAGTGCTTCTTGGGAATAGCAAACTCAAAGTTTGTGAGTAAAAAAAAAGAATGCATAGGTCAGGGCAGCTCTAACCAACGTCTCCAATCTCGTCTCATTGATTGGACTCCATGTTAGCTGACTCCTGACTCCAATTAACCCAGAGGTTCACATACTTCTTCCAACCTACACTGTGAATGTTTACATGATGTATTCAATATAGACAAGAAAAATACAATACTTTGTGTGTTATTAGTTTACGCACACTATGCTTGTCTATTGTTGTGACTTAGATGAAGATCAGATCAAATTTGAGGACCAATTTATGCATATATCCATGTCATTCCAAAAGCTCCGCATACTTTTTCTTGCCACTGTACGTTTAACTTTAAAAAAAACAATGCATGACCATGCATGGAGTCTTGCTCAATCCAAATTCTTGCTAGATCGAGTGTAGCTAAACTTCAATGAACGTTTCAGGGAACACACTTTTGGCATGAGAAGAAAGATACAAAATCACTCCACCTCTTCCTTCTTAGCCCCTATTTATCCCATTACCCCATTACAATCAGGCCCCACTACACACAACTATCCATGACCTGAAGCAACCTACTTTTTCTTCCCTCTGCATGAATATAATATAGAATAAACTGTGTACGGACTCCATATTTCACACATACACACACCCACACTCCTTTCACCATTCTCCCATGGTGTGGTGTCAAAGGTGCCTTACTAAAAGTAGATGGGACCGTGAAGTGTTGGCCGCCTTAAAATGTTATTTTTAATGAAGCTTTGTGTGCGTGTGTGTTTTCAGCTTCAGGGCGACGATCAGAAGCTCCTTTGGAGTTTGTAGAAGGTCATTTGGGTTGATTGAGCCTGTTTAGCTGTGTTTTGCAGGAATATCATGATAATATAATCCAGTAGCATTCATATTCAAGCCTCAATTCACTGAGACAAGGACGCCATTGTGGTTTTGTGTAAGGGGTGGGGGAATATTTTGCGGATGGTGGCGTTGGGGAGGATTCTGATAGTCCAATGGACTTGACAAAGGAACATAACTGAATATCCATTGCTTGAAAATAGAGGAAGAGATTGACCATAACTTTTTTTTTTTTACTAGATTTATGCATTATTTTATCATAATGAATGATTATTGCATATAAACTGCCTATAAACGTTATTACATAGTTTGCTAAACTTTACTTACTAATGTTGATAAATACATGAACACGTCATGTCAAAATTGTTGACATTACTTTATAAACAGTCTATAAGCCAACACTTCAGATCAAGAGTTCTTGACAAATTGCCAGTAGCAGTAGATTCTGCTGTACACAGAGTCTATCAAAACATATCGATTTATAGTTATGATACTATTTGGTATGACATGATACAGATGTGGGATCCTAATTTGATCACTCTTTTGTTGCTGAGAATGTTCCTGGAAAGCAGGAAATTCAAACTGGTATTGTATTTGAGTTTTAAAAAGGCTTCTGAAGTTAGTAATTTCCACTTTGAAATGTCCAACTCGATTTGCCCTAATGAAAAATGTATTAACCCATACAAAAATGTACATTTAATTATAATCCACATAATAATTGACATTTCCTGTTGCTGCAGGATTCTTTTCCTGCTGTAGTAAATTGGCTCAAATGTAAGATCCTACATCTGTAGATACAACCACTCTGAATGGGACCGTATTGACATGGTATAGTTTACTACTGGTTCAGTGGTCTGGTGCTTTGCTTGTCCACTCCCCACTCCCTCCCTAGACAGACACCAAATCCCAAATCGACCCTTTAGCATTCAACTCAATTATTTATATGTACACTGGTTGACCGATAGGGGGCGCTATGTTGAAGCCACTATGTCTCCATGTTGGCACTCCGCCACCATTGCTAAAAATATATTTTGGAAGCTATAGAAATTTATTTATTAATGTCTACATACATTTGGGGGTGACGTTTATTCTATTACAGACACTTAAATGCATACTTTTCAATTATATTATGTGAGATAAAGAGTAACATTCAAAACATTTTCCTTAAAGTATAATTTTTTTGATGACTAATGTTACTGTCCCCACTACAACAAAAAAAGACGTGATTTTGTCCTTGAAGCACTGTAGAATTCCGTTCATTCCTATGGAGGACTGCTTTTACTGGGGAGTGCCAATATGTCTGACCGGTTCTCAATGGCCAATAAATAGCATCAGCAATCTAGTGTTTTATATACAGTGCCTTCAGAAAGTATTCATACCCCTTGACTTTTTCCATATTTTGTTGTTACAGCCTGAATTCAAAATTGATTAAATATGTTATTTTTTCACGCATCTACACACAGTACCCCATATTGATGACCTGAAAACATGTTTTTAGAAGGGGAAAAAAATGACACTCCAAATTGAGCTCAGGTTGCATCCATTTTCCTATCATTCTCCCTGAGATGTCACTACAACTTGATTGGAGTCCACCTGTGGCCAATTCAATTGTCTGGACATAATTTAGAAAGATACACACCTGTCTATATAAGGTCCCACAGTTGACCGTGCATGTCAGAGCAGAAACTATACCATTAAGTTCAAGGAACTGTCCGTAGATCTCCAAGATTGTGATGAGGAATATATCTGGGGAAGGGTATAAAACAATTTCTAGTGTGTTGAACCCAAGAGCACAGTGGTCTCATTGGAAAAATTGAAAAAATATGGAACTACCCAGACTCTGCCTAGAGCTGGCCAACCGGGCAAGAAGGACCTTGGTCAGGGAGGTGACCAAGAACCCAATGACCACTCTGACAGAACTACAGAGTTCCTTGGCTGAGATGGAAGAACCTGCCAGAAGGACAATAGTCTCTACAACACCAATCTGGGCTTTATGGGATAGTGGCTAGACAGAAGCCACTCCTGAGAAAAAGGCACATGACAGCACCCCTGGAGTTTGCAAAAAGGGAGGTAAAAGACTAAGAGCATAAAGTAAAAGATTCTGTGGTTTGGAGAGACAAAATGTTTAACTCTTTGGCCTGAATGCAAAGCGCAATGTCTGGAGAACCAGGCACAGCTCATCACCCGTCTAACACCATCCATACCGTGAAGCATGGTGGTGGCAGCATCATGCTGTGGGGATGCTTTTCAGCAGCAGGGACTGGAAGACTGGTAAGGATAGAGAGAACTTTGAATGGAGCCAAATACAGGCAAATTCTTGTTGAGAACCTGCTTCAGAGTGCAAACAACTTTAGACTGGGGCGAAGATTTATGTTCCAACAGGACAATGACCCCAAGCATACAGCCAAAGCAGTGCTGGAATGGCTTCAGGACAAGAATGTGAAAGTCCTTGAGTGGCCCAGGCAAAGCCCAGACTTGAATCCCATTGAAAATATGTGGAAAGACTTGAAGATTGCTGTTTACCGCCGCTCCCCATCTAACTTAACAAAGCTTGAGAAAATCTGCAAGGAAGAATGTGAGAAAATCCCCAAATCAGATGTGCAATGCTGATATAGACATACCCAAGCCGACTCAAAGCTGTAATCGCTGCCAAAGGTGCTTCTGCAAAGTATTGACTCAGAAGTGTGAATACTTATGCAAATGAGGTATTTCATTTTCAATTAGTTTTCACTTTATCATTATGGGGTATAGTGTGTAGATGGGTAAGAAAACAAATATTACATTCATTTTGAATTCGGGCTGTAACACAACAAAATGTGGAATAAGTCAAAGGGTATGAATACTTTCTGAAGGCACTGTACATCATTGATTCAACCACTAGCGCCTACCCCCTAGGTACTTGTGGAGATCTGGGAGGATTGGATAGATGAAGTACTGTATTCTGGAAATATAAAGCTTCAATTTGCCTTCTGATTGCTGCCATATTGCAGACACCTATCCAATCCTGTCAGATCTCCACGTGCCTATGGGGGTAGGGGCTGGGGGTCGATTTGGGATCCAGGGAGTGTGTGTCTGTGGGCTCAGTGGTTGGCTGTGTGAGGCTCGCTGCCTGATTGGTTTTGGCAGAGAAGGGTGGCTGGACAGCCTGGTCTGGTGATCATGGCCTCCTGATAGACTGTGAACTGGCCTGGGGCTGTAGGGACTGGTCATGCATGGGTGTTAACAGGCCCGGGGGAATGTTCTGGCAGGGACTCTGCCTGTGTCCCTATATAGTGTGCCATTTTGGTGCGCAGGGACAGGGTTTCTCTCCCTTTCTCCATCCCATCCATGGGAATAAGTTCCAGTCCCATGAGCAATCAATGACAGGGACATAAGCTCTAGTGGTGGGAGGGAGGGAGGACACTGCTGTAGTGCTCCTTCCTCTAGTTCTCTGACATTCTTGAGTTACATAAAGTAAATAATATCTAAAAGGTTTTATGTGACTTTATTAAAATTGAAAAAAATGAGCGTGATGATGATTGTACGTACTCCCTTTGATTCAGTGGTGAATGATAGTAGTGTGCACAATTGTTCACCCTCTCTGGGGAACAATCTGCCAGTCAGTCTCTGTCTGTATTTGCCACCAGTGATTTTGTGAATGTACAGTAGAGCCCCATTCAGTTTAGCCAGCCCAGAGGGATGGAGGGAGGGAGGGAGGCTGGGAGGCCCTTGGCATCACATGGCCAGACATCCCTAATCTGGGAAACTCTTCTCCTCTTCTGAGACCTCTCTCTCTCTCTCTCTCCACACACACACAAACCTCTCTCCCCCTTCTATGTTTTTCGCTTTTCCCCTTACTTGAATTTTCCCTCTGGAAATGGACATGATGTATCAGGGACAGAGAGAGACTGTTGATAGGAGGGACAAAAAAGAGACTCGGAGAGGGTGGTGACAGAGATGGAGAGTGTGTGAAATAGCACCAGGCTGACTCATCCAGCTGAAAAACGACAGCACATATATCTTTTCATTCTCTGTGTGTGTGTGTGTGTGTCACACGATTCTATTCTCCACAAAGACTGCCTTAACATAGAGTGGCCTTTTATTTATTGCTCGGCTGAGAATGAGATTGAGCTGACGGAACTTCTGATGATTATTTCCAATAGATCTCTGTGTCCCGTTCTCTGTTCTGGGCTTGCCTCGCTCGGTCTGGGCTACATCTTGATTCACCCTGGCTGAGCTCTGGCCTGGCTGGCACTCTGATGAAAGCAGACCGATGAAGATTGATAGATAACCGGCTCTCTCTTATTCTGTCCCTTGATGTCAGTCTTGGTCTTCTCTCAGTCACAGAGCTGGATGAGAAGGTCCTCATTCACACTTTGGGCCATATAAGAGCTGAGGTTCAGAGGTTCTGGTGCTCTGGAAAATAACTATTTTTTAGAGAGAGTGGAGGGACCAGAAACAGGAAACTTTACTGTCATGCAAAACAACGGTTGCTAGTAATGGAGACCACAGAAGCAAGGCCATGGGCTGAAAAGCTTTGGCTGAAACTAATACATGGACATTTCATCATAATTGACATACCAATTCTCTAGGGGGCGGACTCTTTAGAGAGATTGGAGAGATCAGAAACGGGACACTTTAGTGCCATTCAACAAATGCAGACCACAAAATGAAGGCTACACGCTGAATAGTTGTGGGTAACAATTGTTTGAAGTGTAAAACTTGAATGGATATTAATCATATCTACGTAGCTACTATTTGTCTGTGCGTTTCGCACCAAATGATATTGACCTGACCAGTGAGGACGCATGGAGGGAGAAAGAAGCTGAATGTGAGGCATGTGACTGTGGTAAAGCCTTTGCTTACACATATCCTTCCTCATCTATAGGCCTACATCTGATTTAATCTCATTACATCACACCTAAGCCCTACATGCATGTCAGTATTAAAGATGGCACATGACGTCATGGATATTTAATTTATTATTGTTTTAGGTCACCTGCACCCGTCATGTGTCCCAGAACCATAAGCCGTGTCCCAAATGGCAGCCCAGGGGCTGTGGTCAAAACAAGTGCACTAAATAGTAGTGCTGGGAATTGCCAGGGACCTCACAATACAATATTATCACCATACTTAGGTGCCGATACGATATGTATTGCGATTCTCACAATTCTATATGTATTAGAGGTCGACCGATTATGATTTTTCAACGCCGATACCGATACCGATTATTGGAGGACAAAAAAGCCGATACCGATTAATCGGCCGATTTGAAAAAAGAAAAAGAAAGAAAAGAAAATGTATTTATATATATATAATCATACACACACACACATTTTTGTAATAATGACAATTGCAACAATACTGAATGAACACTTATTTTAACTTAATATAATACATAAATAAAATAAATTTAGTCTCAAATAACATGAGAACATATATTAAAACGAACTACCAGCTTTCATGGGTCTTCAATATTCCCAGTTAAGAAGTTTTAGGTTGTAGTGCAGAAAGCAGAGCTGGTCTGCATGGTCCCCTGCCAGTCTGCACCTCCGCGAAACACAGACCTTATTTGAAGTAGATCAAGACATTCTCTATGGAAGACATGAACGGTAAAATAACGAAGGAACCCCTTTCAAGTTCAGCCGCAAGTTATTACAGGAATTATAACGCGTCGACTATTTCTCTCTAAACCATATACCTTTGACTAATCCGGAAACTATCACCTCGAAAACAAACGTTTATTCCGTTCCGTATTTTATCTAACGGGTGGCATCCATGAGTCTAAATATTCCTGTTACATTGCACAACCTTCAATGTTATGTCATAATTACGTAAAATTCTTACAAATTAGTTCGCAAAGAGCCAGGCGGCCCAAACTGTTGCATATACCCTGACTCTGCGTGCAATGAACGCAAGAGAAATGACACAATTTCACCTGCTTAATATTGCTTGCTAACCTGGATTTCTTTTAGCTAAATATGCAGGTTTAAAAATATATACTTGTGTATTGATTTTAAGAAAGGCATTGATGTTTATGGTTAATTACACATTGGAGCAATGACAGTCATTGATTGATTGTTTTTTATAAGATAAGTTTAATGCTAGCTAGCAACTTACCTTAGCTTACTGCATTCGCGTAACAGGCAGGCTCCTCGTGGAGTGCAATGTAATCAGGTGTTAGAGCATTGGACTAGCTAACTGTAAGGTTGCAAGATTGGATCCCCCGAGCTGACAAGGTTAATAATCTGTTCCTAGGCCGTCATTGAAAATAAGAATGTGTTCTTAACTGACTTGCCTAGTTAAATAAAGATGAAATAAAGGTGTAAAAAAAAAATAATAATGGCAAAGTCGGCGCCCAAAAATACCGATTTCCGATTGTTATGAAAACTTGAAATCGGCCCTAATTAATCGGCCATTCCGATTAATTGGTCGACCTCTAATATGGTGATTTGATATTTTTATGTTCCAAACATATTGCTCACTATGTGTCTGCTGCAGACACAAAATAGAGCATGAGAAGTGTTTTTTGATCAGTCAGGTAAATAAAATAGCTGAAAACACGTTTGCTCACTATTTAAAAAGAAGATGGAGAACAAGTTATAGAATGAAAATACCGGAGTTTTTGCGCAGGTACTGCCTACTAGCGCTAGCTAACGCTACCTACAGGAGTCATCCTCCCCTCAATACGGTGCAGTCGTCCTGTCCCCTTTGCAGAAAAGCATCCCCAAAGAATGATGTTTCCACCTCCATGCTTCACGGTTGGGATGGTGTTCTTGGGGTTGTACTCATCCTACTTCTTCTTCCAAACACGGCGAGTGGAGTTTAGACCAAAAAGCTCTATTTTTGTCTCAGACCACATGACCTTCTCCCATTCCTCCTCTGGATCATCCAGATGGTCATTGGCAAACTTCAGACAGGCCTGGACATGCGCTGGCTTGTGCAGGGGGACCTTGCGTGCGCTGCAGGATTTTAATCCATGACGGCGTAGTGTGTTACTAATGGTTTTCTTTGAGACTGTGGTCCCAGCTCTCTTCAGGTCATTGATCAGGTCCTGCCGTGTAGTTCTGGGCTGATCCCTCACCTTCCTCATGATCATTGATGCCCCACGAGGTGAGATCTTGCATGGAGCCCCAGACCGAGGGTGATTGACCGTCATCTTCAACTTCTTCCATTTTCTAATAATTGCGCCAACAGTTGTTGTCTTCTCATCAAGCTGCTTGCCTATTGTCCTGTAGCCCATCCCAGCCTTGTGCAGGTCTACAATTTTATCCCTGATGTCCTTACACAGCTCTCTGGTCTTGGCCATTGTGGAGAGGTTGGAGTCTGTTTGATTGAGTGTGTGGACAGGTGTCTTTTATACAGGTAACGAGTTCAAACAGGTGCAGTTAATACAGGTAATGAGTGGAGAACAGGAGGGCTTCTTAAAGAAAAACTAACAGGTCTGTGAGAGCCGGAATTCTTACTGGTTGGTAGGTGATCACATACTTATGTCATGCAATAGAATGCAAATGAATTACTAAAAAATCATACAATGTGATTTTCTGGATTTTTGTTTTAGATTCTGTCTCTCACAGTTGAAGTGTACCTATGATAAAAATTACAGACCTCTACATGCTTTGTAAGTAGGAAAACCTGCAAAATCGGCAGTGTATCAAATACTTGTTCTCCCCACTGTATATATACGCCTTCAGAAAGAATTCAAAATTGATTGAATATAATTTTTATCTCGCCATCTACCCACAATACCCCATAACAACTGTGAAAACATGTTTTTAGAAAATGAAATGCAGAAATATCTCATTTACATTAGTATTCACACCCCTTTGCTTCTACACTACAAATTGAGCTCAGGTGCATCCAATTTCCTTTGATCATCCCTGAGATCTCACTACAACTTGATTAGAGTCCGCCTGTGGCCAATTCAATTGTTTGGACATAATTTCCGAGATAGAGTTGCGATGAGCCATGTATCTGTGGAAAGGTATAAAACAATTTCTAGAGTGTTAAATGTTTGTAAGAGCAGAGTGGTCTCCATCATTGGGAAATTGAAAAAATATGGAACTAACCAGATTCTGCCTAGAGCTGACCGTCTGACCAAACTGAAAAACCGGGCAAGAAGGACCTTGGTCAGGGAGGTGTTCCTTGGCTGAGATGGGAGAACCTGCCAGAAGGACAACAGTCTCTACAACACTTCACCAATCTGGGCTTTATGTGAAAATGGACAGACGGGAGCCACAGCTGAGAAAAAGGCACATGATAGCATGCCTGGAGTTTGTAAAAAAGCATGTGAAAGACTGAGGATCATAAGGCAAAAGATTGTGATCTGATGAGACATAAATGTAACTCTTCGGCCTGAATGCAAAGTTATATGTCCAGAGAAAACCAGGCACAGCTCATCACCCGTCTAACACCGTCCCTACTGTGAAGCATGGTGGTGGCAGCATCATGCTATGGCGATGATTTACAGCGGCAGGGACTGGGAGACTGGTATGCTTCAGAGTGCAAAGAGTTCCAACATGACAATGACCCCAAGCATATAGCCAAAGCAACGCTGGAATGGCTTCAGAACAGGAATATGAAAGTCCTTGAGTGGCCCAGCCAAAGCCCAGACTTGAATCCCATTGAAAATCTGTAGAAAGACTTGAAGATTGCTGTTCACCACCGCTACCCATCTAGCTTAACAGAACTTTGGAATATCTGCAAGCAAGAATAGATTGTTGCGTATAAAAATCAGTGCATGATGACAGTGCACACAAAATGTACTTTTTCGCTTACGTTTTCATGTACTGAATAAAATCTAAAGTTCAATGCGTTTCCATTATTGCATTTTCAACCGTTCTGATACTTTTCTCAAACTGTTGTGTTAAATTCTTGGCACGTGCGCTCTAGTCAACAGCTCGCAGATAAAGTGTGGGTAGACTGTATGGCTAGGCTAGCCTACATAATGAGAATATTTGTATTTGTCAAACGGAAGTCAAGCATCGATCATCATGACACCAGAATAAGACCCTCAATATTTATTGGAAAGGCGCTTCAAGCTCATCACCGTGCACTTTCACCACGCTGTGAAGTTCATCATTTATTTCAACTGTAGCCTATAAACTGCATGGTTTCCTGAGTCGTAGTGGGAGGACCACACACCATATCATCGCGTGACTCCAAGTTTACTTCGATATGATGGTTATTATATCAATATTTGCACATCAAGGTGTTTCCACCGCCATTTCTCACAGAATACATTTTACCGACACAAAAAGATCCACCATGTCGAATGACCAAATGATCTGTCGGCATTTATACAATTTTACTTTTCAAAGAGTGTTGCATTATGGAGATAAAAATAGTCCGACTTGTGCCTACAGTACATGTCGACTGCATGAAATGTACAAAAATCATGTTATCAAAGGTCATGACGTTTCGACTGCAAGTTTCTGCTGTTGCTCTTCAACTTCATCCTGCAGCCATCGCCTGCATTGTGAGAGGTTCTATTGTAAACCAATCATTAGACTGTTTTTGTTTGACCCATGCAAAGGTGACCAAAGACATGACTGAAACAGTAACCAATTTTGCCCTATTTCTGTCAGCTGTCGTGATTTAAAAAAAATACGGTATGACTTTACTTGCATAAAAACTATGGATGGAAATGTGGTTATAGATAGAGATATATATATATATATATATATGGCTCTGATGTGGCCTGGTCATTGTGAGTGTATGTGGGAATTTCTGAGTATTGACTGCTGTGGTCTTGCCTGGCCTGGTGGCTGGCGCCGTGTGCTCAAACTGTGGCTGGGACAGATAGGCGCACGAACGCACACTCCTCGCTCAGACAGACCGACACCGCAGAGACCAACCAGCTCTGAGGGAATAACTCATGAAGTGGACCACCTGTCCCCTTGGCTGTTTGTTGTGTCATTGTCCCTAGTGACAGTGGTAAAACAAGACATATCCAAACCAGGAGTACATCCAAATCAGGAGTACAGTACATATGGCCAACTTTTATAAAGTTAGAAAGTAGACCGATCGTTTTTGTTTTGATTCTCAAAGAAAAGTCCTGGCAGTTGGACACACTGGATATATTGACGATGGTGTTTTATATTGAGATTATATGGATTATTGTGATATATTGCATCAGTTATTGCTTAGCTGTAGCTATTCTCCATGTTGCTGTGGTGACACAGTTTACTACATTAGTAATAACATGAACTTAATTAGAGTCTATGTCCGCGCCCCGTGGAAATCTAATTAGCATAATAAAAACATCCCAATGAGAAATCTGAGTTTTTTTTTGCATTTGATGCATCCGCCAATGTTGCACTTCTGCATCTACAGTGAAAGGTGACAGAGCTAGAGTGGTGTTTTTCAGGCCATCCCGAAAATCGGTCTTCTCACAAAATTGTCTGTAGCATCCGAACAGTTTGGGCTACACACTAATATGACCCCTCTGTGGAAAGGTGAGACTCTCACGAACACGTACATCTATGTTGCTCTAGGACCACCAGAAGCTTCACAAGACTCGTCTGATGGTCCCCCGGTGTTTTATCAAATAATTCTTATTTTTTTTTATATAGTTCAAGGGGTCTTACATTTCAAAATCAAATAGCTAAATGATCCTTTGTATGACTTTCTTTAAAACCTTTCCATATAGCTTAGTAGAACCCCCCCCGGCTTAGACAGGGCTTAGTCTCTAGAGCGTTTTAAGCACTATGGAGTAGTCTATATAGAATATATATTTAGATATAAATATATTCATCTGAACCCTCATTCTGTACTGACCTTTCCTTCAACTCACTTACTCATATGTGTTGCACTGGCAGGCAACAGTTGCTACACACTACTTAGGAACAGTAAGAGGAACTACAGAATTCACATGGTAGTCCGTGGTAGTACTAGAGTACAGACGGTCAAATATATTGGCACCCTTGCCCTTTTTTAATGGAGTGCAACGGAGCAGGATGTTCTGTTCTGGTTGATTTGTTATCATTTTACCCTGTAGGCACCTAAACATTTTCACAGGTAGATAAATTACACAGTAAACAAGATCACTTTCCTCTTGACATATTAATCAGATTTTTTAGTTCAGGCCATTTTTTTGACTTTGTGAAAAATCTCGATTTCAGTTTAGTTTTTGTTGTTGTTGGTCCTGTGCAATTGTAAATCAAACCAATATCCACCTTTTTATTACATTTTATTTAAATTTCAAATTATTTTAGAAGAAATTGTGAATTGTGCAAGTGTGCCAATATATTTGACTGCACATATAGACCAGGATTTGTGTCTGCAGTTTGTTTAGACCTGGAGTTGCTGCTAGTGGAAAAACCTGTTTCTATGGAATTAGTTTGTTGTGTAGTCACTCAACTTGCTGTCTGCAGGTCAACCCAGTGGAAAGATAATATACTGATCCTCCTGGTGCACATTAGCACACCTGGATTCAAATACTGTTCAAAACATTTCAAATACTTTAGCTGTGTTCTATTGAGCTTGCCTGTTGAATGGAACCCACTAGAAAAGTCCCAAAAGTTCAAACTCTGCCCACCTGGTACTCCAGGCAGTCTAAAGCAAATGCTTAACGGATTTGAAAGATTTTGAATAGTATGTACACCCAGTACTGCACACCAGTGGTGAACAAGATACCAATCAATGAGTTGTCACAGTCTGAGAGGTGTACATAATGCATTTGGGGCAGAACTCTTTCCTTAAAGAGAAAACGGCCTGACAACCAACCACCAGCCATCACCACACTATCTACCTTAACCTTAGACTGATTATCCACACTTTTTGCTCAGAAAATACCTCACTTCTGCTTGTATTGCTCGCACTGTGAGGTAAGTGTTAGGTAGACCATAGAATTAGTAGAACGGGGACCCATTCAAGTAAATTATGCCATAATGGGTGGACTGGTACTTCTATTCATTCTAATTGTATGAGGGAGACCGATCTGTGACGCATGGCCCACTGACATTTACCCCAGTCAGAGGGAATGAGGGCAGCCTCACAGAGTTAGCCGTTAGCATGCACTGGAGAGCTTAATTTCCATTAAATGCAGATCAATATTGTTTTGCTCACTCCTCTGGTCTTCAGGGTCCTACTGGGCCCTTTGTGCTATGGGATCATTGATCAACCCAGCAAACTGGTACCCATTTTACACTATCGTACTGAACCAGACCGAACTGCGTTGGCTTGGATATTGTATTTTCCAGCAACTGGTGGATGCGTAACCAGGCCAGCTTAGTAGAGCTTGGTTTGGCTCAGTAAAGTGGACTGTGTGATCTGTCTCTTTCTCTGTCCCTAACACAGTACAGCAGACTTGGCTAATGGCGGTGAGAATTCTTCGCCAGATTTCACGGGCGCCAAACAAGTCCATAGGGAAAGACAAACCCTGGAGGCCTACAATACACTGGCTCAGATTATGGAAACGCAGGAGCCCAGCTGTGTGTGTGTGTGAGAGAGAGAGAGAGAGATGCACGCACACACACACACACGTGTGACTCATCCTGTCATTGTGTTACAGCCTAGAAGGGTGATACTACAGTGATACAACACTGGATAACTCTACAGTACACCATACTAGTGGGTGGGAGGAGTTCCAAATAGCACCCTATTCCCTATTTAGTGCTCTAGTCAAAAGTAGTGCACCATATAGGGAATCTGGTCAAAAGTAGGGAATAGGGTGTCACTTGGGACATACCACAGGATAAGCGATAACATAAATATTGCACATAAAATAACACCACTGATGAGACTTAAGAATAGTAATTTGAGTGAGGATAGGCTAACACTGCTGAAACTTCTAATAACAGACACCAGACCTGGGTTCAAGTAGTATTTTTGTAGTTTTTGGGTGGACCACATTTGAGGTTATAGGTAAAATCTTCAAATTCATATATTCAGTTCATATAACATTTTCATTGATTCTTTTCCATATTTTTCTTTTACCTTTGGACAACATGTTATTTATTTGTTTACATAATTCAAAGTAATGCTCATTTTGCTCATATATGACTCACCACCTGGATTTGGTATTATGTAGCAAAATTTAAAATTGTGTTTTTTTACATTGGTTAAAAGTAGAGACTCAGAGCTACACAATTGTATATCATACACTGCATATTTGAGGAACAATGCGAAAGTCATTCTGCTTCGAAAGTTGATAAACTTGTAAACTCACTTTTGAGAAATGGCCTTTGAATGTTTTGGTATCTAGTGAAGAGCTCTTCTTTGTCTACACCCATTCAGCATCGTTCACACCCTCTTAAGCTTTAGCTCCACCCATCTCGTTTCGCTCTCAGAGCATTCAGACCGCATACTTGATGCTCTGGCCGATGATTTGTTTACCTACGGATAAACAGCCTAACCAGCTCTGCTGGCAACAATTTCATTACGCTTTTTTGCCGACGTTTACTGACACTGGCCATATTCAACGAGTGTTGTACACTTTAGCTTAAGACATGTAGCTAGCTAGCTAGGTAAACAATGAACCTAGCTAGGTAAACAACATGTAAGATCACACACGTTGCGTAACGTTAGCTAACGAGCCAGCTAGCTAACGTTGGCAAGTTAAACAACAATGAACATAGTGCCAAATCATGTCGTTACTACTCTGCATGAATCTGCTGGGTGCTAACAAAACTAGGTTCAATGTTAGCTAGCTCTAACGAGCAAGGCAAACGGTTCTGGGATATGAATAATAACGTCATACACGTAACGTTAGCTAGGTAGCCAGCCAGATAACATTAGCTAGCTAGCTAACAGTACACTTTAGCTTGAAATTAAAACACTTTCTGTAAAAATTTGAAATTATAATATCTGAAAATGTAGCTAACTAGAATATCGTACCCGTATACATCATCATGCATGATGGACGCGTCTCCCTGTCACGGATACCATGCCACAGTTGCCCTTAGTTTGGAGATGTAATCCGGAGACAGGTGTTTTCTCCATCTCTTTAGCTATCATACTCTAATTCCACTGATTTCAAAACTCGATCCTCCAGAAAGTGGAGAGCAACACTACACGATACATTTAAAAAAAAAAAAAAAAGCTGCGTTCGACAGGATTACCAACACAGACTGACCAGCTCAAATAGACAGAAGCCTGCTATATGGCAGACCAAACCGAACTCCTCTCTTGGCATGTCCAGCCCACTCATTATCTCAGCCAATCATGGCTAGTGGGAAGGTTGCTGTTCTTTTCTGTGGCTTAACCAACAAGGCTCATAAATAAATAAAAATATGTCTATTTACAGATGGCATACAAGTTTGTTATTAAGGCACATGAAAGTTCACATGTTCCAGAATGCATTTCTGCAAAAAAAAACGGCATTTTGATTTTTAAAAAACACTTCAAATGGCTCTCCTGTGAACTCGTGACATACGCCTAGTTTCCTGAAACGGGTCACATATTAAGTAATAGTACATTCAGTATTAAAAGGAAAATAAACTAAAAATTGGTACTCCACCCTCAACCCTACCCACTCAACATGTCTCCATCCAGAGCAGATGTAGATGGCTAGAAGGTGGCTAGAAAAAACTCCCTAAAAAGGCAGGAACATATGAAGGAACCAGGCTCTGCGGGGGGGCCAGGGTCAAAACAGCAGGCCCGGGACAAGATAACAGGTCCGGGTTCCATAGCATGCTAACTGGCTGTGCGGTTATGGAACTCTAACCTGTTCACCGGTCGTGCTACCTTGTCCCGGACCTGCTGTTTAGACTCTCTCTCTCGACCTCTGAATGCTCGGCAATGAAAAGCCAACTGACATCTACTCCTGAGGTGCTGACCTGCAGAACAGTAGAAACTGGGTCAGCACCATGACCAGGTGGACTGGGGACAGGGATAGCCAGGAGTCGAAAGCCAGGTTGGGCGGTATCCACATTTTCATACCGTCGTACTGTTTCTGTACCATACCGGGGTATACGGTATTACCAGAAGTGCACACAAGGGGCACTGTTTAAAAAAACTTTAAAAAACATACAAAACAATTTAGGCCAGGGTTGCCCTGGTCTTGGTGAGCTGGCCAGGCAGAGACAGCAAGGGGGGTTCGTCACTCCAGTGCCGTGCCGTTGACCTTGCATCCCTGGGCCAGACTACAATCATAGGACCTACTGACGAGATGAGTCTTCAGTAAAGACTTAAAGGTTGAGACCGAGTCTGCTTCTCTCACATGGATCGGCAGACCATTCCATAAAAATTGAGCTCTATAGGTTAAAGCCTTGCCTCCAGCTGTTTGCTTAGACATTCTAGGACCGAATCAGAGAGAGGTACAGTAGAACCAAGTCAATGTAATTCTTAGTAGATTAGCAGTAAAACCTTGAAATCAGCCCTAGCCTTAATAGGAAACCAGTGTAAAGAGGCTAGCACTGGACTAATATGATCTTTTTTTTTTGGTTCTAGTCAAGATTCTAGCAGCCGTATTTAGCACTACCTGAAGTTTATTTAGTGCCTTATCTTGGTAGCCGGAGAGTAGAGCATTGCAGTAGTCTAATCTTGAAGTGACTAAAACATGGATTAGCTTTTGTGGATCATTTTTAGACAGAAGGTTTCAGATTTTTGCAATGTTATGAATATGGAAAAAAGCTGTTCTTTAAATATTTTTTTAATGTTCCTAAAAAGAGATATCAGGGTCTAGAGTAACGCCTAGGTCCTTCAGTTGAATTTGAGACGACTGTAATTTTGGGGCTTCACTATGTTTCATCGAAATGTATAGCTGTGTGTCGTCTGCATAGCAGTGAGAGTTGACATTGTGTTTCCGAATGACATCAGCTAGAGGTAGCATATATAGTGAAAACAATAGTGGTCCTAGAACCGAACCTTGAGGAACACCGACACTTACCATTGATTTGTCAGAGGACAAACCATCCACAGAGATTAACTGATATCTTTCTGACAGATAAGATCTATACCAGGCAAGAACTTGTCCACATAGACCAATTAGGGTTTCCAATCTCTCCAAAATAATGTGGTGACCGATGGTGTCGAAAGCGGCACTAAGGAGAACGAGGACAGACGTAGAGCCTTGGTCTGATGCCATCAAAAGGTAATTTACCACCTTCCCGTGTGGTCTCATTACTATGATGGGGTCTAGAACCAGACTGGAGCATTTCGTATACATTGTTTGTCTTCAGGAAGGCAGTGAGTTGCAGATCAACTGCTTTTTCTAAAATATTTGAGAGGAATGGGAGATATGATTATAGGCTGATAGCCAAACTTTGACCCGGATTTTTCAAAACTATTTCGGGAGAGGCTTTATTACTGCCACTTTTAATGATTTCGGTACACATCCAGAGGATAGGGAGCCAAAAGAGGGCCAAGCACAGGAAATAGCTATTTTCCCACCCCTTTAAGACATCCAGGTTGCTTGTCAACTCGGAAAACGTTTACATCACTGTATATTTGGCCAGGCCTCAATTGATCCTTTACTAGCACCATTCATTCTCACTGTCGATAGTTATGTTCTAACTTCTAATAGTAACTGTATCCATTGGTGAATTGGGAGAGAGTGAGGGGATTGCCATCTAAGAGCCAACATCATTTTTTGCGGCAGTGCTGCCTGCCAACAGTTATCGTCTCTGATTGAGAGATTCAAGGAGCTCGCATTGGTAAGTAACATAGTAGATGCAAAGCATTGAATATTTACATTCATGCACTTCTAAATTAATTTTGTAGCTTTGTCCCAGGAGCATTTAACTGCAGGGCAATCCAACATCATATGAAAGAATGTGCCTACCTGATTTATGGGACACGGTGAACAGTTGGGAGCCAATTTCATCATAAAATGTTTCCTTGGTGTTAAATACAGTCTGTGAACAAACTTAAAATGTATAAATTAATGGTTGAGTTTACGGGATGCCAAGGTCATATTTTTTAATATTCTGTTCCAATTAAAGGGTTGTTCATATTCAATTAGATCTGTGGAACATACTTTTTTAATGGCTAGCTCAGAATATGAGCTTTCATTTTTGTTATTTTATATATTATAGAAATCAGTCCTTTCGGAAGCCCAGATAATTTATTTATAAGTCACATCATTGTATGGTTTGGTAGTTGGGTTTACCAAGGGATTCCATAGGCCAGCATAGCTGACCTAAATTGTTGTTAATATAGACAAAATGAGTTGCCTGGTAATCTGTGTGTGTCTTTCAAATCTTGAAATGTTCTCAAACAATTACTGTCCATGATATCAGAAAGGATACGAATTCTACATTTTGCAAAAGGCCGCCCTCCAGATCGCAAGGCATTATTGTGAAATACTGGAGCATGCCATTTTGATTCCCAGTTACATTGTTTTTCAAAATTGTACCAAATAGTAATTGTGTGAGCAATAATAGGACCAAAGAGTAGTTTGCATTGTTTAAGGGAGATATCAGTAAAGGCCACTTCTTCCAGAGTAATATGCCATGTTTCTCTATACTCAGCCAGGGAGCGGAAGAATCATGTTTCAATCATTTTAAGATAGGGGGAATGCACTGTTGTATTCGGCGCACGTGACAAATAAACTTTGATTTGATTGCTAGTCCTCCTATGTCTTTCCCTCTTTGTAAGTTTGGTAACTTTATCTGGGATTGCTTTACTTGCCATATACATTTTAAAGCGTATACATGAATTTGATCCCTACTGCCAGAAGGGGGACCCCAGGGAAGTATTGAACTACAGAAATTCAGCCGTGGCAGTATATTTATTTTGACTACAGATATTCTTCCTGTTACAGCAATTGGTATGTTAGTCCATCTACTGAGGTCGGATTGAATTGATTTGAGCGTTCTGTTAATGTCTGCCAATGGTTTAATCTAAGGAAGGATATACAGTGCATTCGGAATGTATTCAGACCCCTTGACTTTTCCCACATTTTGTTACGTTACAGCCTTATTCTAAAATGAATTAAATAGTTTTTTTTACCTCATTGCAAATATATAGTTGAAGTCGGAAGTTACCATACACCTGAGCCAAATACATTTGAACTCAGTTTTTCACAATTCCTGACATTTAATCCTAGTAAAAATTCCCTATCTTAGGCCAGTTGGGATCACCACCTTATTGTAAGAATGTGAAATGTCAGAATAATAGTAGAGAGAATTATTTATTTCAGCTTTCATTTCTTTCATTACATTCCCAATGGGTCAGAAGTTTACATACACTCAATTAGTATTTGGTAGCATTGCCTTCAAATTGTTGAACTTGGGTCAAATGTTTCGGGTAGCCTTCCACAAGCTTCCCACAATAAGTTGGGTGAATTTTGGCCCATTCCTCCTGACAGAGCTGGTGTAACTGAGTCAGGTTTGTAAGCCTCCTTGCTCGCACATGCTTTTTCAGTTCTGCCCACAAATTTTCTATAGGATTGAGGTCAGGGCTTTGTGATGGCCACTCCAATACCTTGACTTTGTTGTCTTTAAGCCATTTGCCACAACTTTGGAAGTATGCTTGGGGTCATTGTCCATTTGGAAGACCCATTTGTGACCAAGCTTTAACTTCCTGACTGATGTCTTGAGATGTTGCTTCAATATATCCACTTAATCTGGGTGTTCTTTGGCTTGCAAGCACCACCCATTTTCCTTCAAACATAACGATGGTCATTATGGCCAAACAGTTCTATTTTTGTTTCATCAGACCAGAGGACATTTCTCCAAAAAGTACGATCTTTGTCCCCATGTGCAGTTGCAAACCGTAGACTGGCTTTTTTATGGCGGTTTTGGAGCAGTGGCTTTCAAGTTATGTTGATATAGGACTCGTTTTACTGTGGATATAGATACTTTTGTACCGGTTTCCTCCAGCATCTTCACAAGGTCCTTTGCTGTTGTTCTGGGATTGATTTGCACTTTTCACACCAAAGTACGTTCATCTCTAGGCGACAGAACGTGTCTCCTTCCTGAGCGGTATGACGGCTGCATGGTCCGATGGTGTTTATTCTTGCGTACCTTTGTTTGTACAGATGGACGTGGTACCTTCAGGCATTTGGAAATTGCTCCCAAGGATGAACCAGACTTGTGGAGGTCTACAATTGAGGTCTTGGCTGATTTCTTTGATTTTGCCATGACGTCAAGCAAAGAGGCACTTAGTTTGAAGGTAGGCATTGAAATACATACACAGGTACACCTCCAATTGACTCAAATGATGTCAATTAGCCTATCAGAAGCTAAAGCCATGGCACCATTTTCTGGAATTTTCCAAGCTGTTTAAAGCCACAGTCAACTTAGTGTATGTAAACTTCTGACCAACTGGAGTTGTGGTACAGTGCATTATAAGTGAAATAATCTGTCTGTAAACAGTTGTTGGAAAAATTACTTGTGTCTTGCATAAAGTAGATGTCCTCACCGACTTGTAACTAAGTATATGTAAACTTCCGACTTCAACTGTAACCTCACTACTGTTATAGCCTCGCTACTGTATATAGCCTCACTACTGTTATTTTTCTGTCTTTTTTACTGTTGTTTTTATTTCTTTACTTGTCTATTGTTCACCTAATACCTTTTTTTTACTTAGAAATTGCACCGTTGGTCAGGGCCTGTAAGTAAGCATTTCACTGTAAGGTCTACACCTGTTGTATTCGGCGCACATGACAAATAAACTTTGATTTGATTTTCTTTCCATTATGGATGCATTTAAACAAAGTGATTCTGCCTTCTTGGTTTTCAACTTTACCCAAGATGGTGATTTTTAGTTTCTTATGCATCATTATGATTACACCTTTAGTTTTGTTCGGGGCTGATGAAAAAGCAGTCCGTTTGTACAAATGGTTCTCTATTCTATGTGTGTCGTTTTGGAGAATTGCTATATCAACATGGTTTCTTGCTAGGTTATCAAGACAGCTGGAATGTTTAATGGGACAGTTTAGGTCTTTCAAATTCCAGGAGAAAATACCTAGCGGTGCCATTGTTTTGAAAATAATGTATTATTATTGATGTAATTGTTATCTTCAGTGTTAATAAGCCCATGGATGTGAAACAAAAAGCAGGACCCACAGGGAAACCCACCACGCATTGGTCCTTCCCCACCCCATTGGTCCTTCCCCACCCCATTGGTCCTTCCCCACCCCATTGGTCCTTCCCCACCCCATTGGTCCCCCATGTAACGGTGAGTGGCAGCCTTACATATAAAATCTCTTAAGCAGCATATTTTGGGGGGGGGGTCTTAAGGTATTGAGAAAGAAAGAAAGCAAAACATAAAATAAGTACCGGTAACCATTTTACCCTTTCAGACATTTAAATGTAATTTTGCAGACTTGATGAGTTAGGGTGGGGGAAAAGGGAAAAAGTTTGCTAAATATAACAGAAATGCAAGTCTAAACAGGCTTGATCCATTATCCATTATCCTCATTATTATTAGCAACATTGTCTAAATTTCTTTAAACATAATGTACCCTCAATTTGTATTAAGCATGTACTGTATGTGCTCTATACTATGTAAACAATTTTATATGAAAAGGGTATGTGCAAGAAATGTAGTCTATAATCTAGATCTAGATCTTCACAATAATGAATCAAGTCCTCCCTGGAAGCTAAATTCAGCAGTGTAAAGAAAAGAAAGTAGTATTTGTTTTCTTTCAAATACTTTCAATAGTCTTGATTGAGCTTGGCTGGTGTAATGAAACCAGTAGAACACTCCCTTAAGTGCAAACCCGTCCCATCTGGCACTTCAGGCAAGCTAAAGCAATGCTCCACTTATTTGAACGATTTTGAATAGTATTTGAACCCAGGTCTGACGGACACTGCACTAAAGACCGGTCCAGGCCCCTGTACTAAAGTAAATAGAGGGATTTAGATGAGAATGGCAGTGGGAGACTGAGCTCCATTAGCGCTGTGTTAACTGTTGATCCCCATCCTCCATCATGGAACGCCAAGCTCCAAGGCTCTTTTTCAAATGGCAACCTATTCCCTATATAGTGCTCTACTTTTGGCCGGAGCCTGTTGGCCAACAGGATGGACCCTGATAAAAAGTAATGCACTATATAAGGATAAGGGTACCATTTGGGATGCTAAGTCCCAAGGCTTTTGAAGACAGTTTTCACTTTAGTCTCCTGCTGTGTTCCATCCGGATCTGTCTGTGGTGATTATAGTGAGGGTGAATCAATGGCACTGACCTTCTTGTCAAATGTCACTCTGACTGACTGTGGCTAAACTACCCAGTCTGCAATGGCACCCTATTCTCTATGTAGTGCAGTACCTTTGACCGGGGCCTATAGGGCTCTGGTAAAAAGTAGGACACTAAAATAAGGAAGAGGGTGACACTTTTGGATGTAGCCCTATCCTCTTACAGGCAGGAGCCATCCCCAATAATGATCTCACTTGATAGTGTTGCGTGCCTTGCTTGGGCCCCTGGGTTTGGAACATCAACAACTGTCATCTTTGTCATGACGAAAACAAACAAGTCTCTTGGTCTATGTTGACAAACAGACGTTAGGGTTAGGGTCAGTTGTCCTTTAACGACACTAGTGTCATGATATCATTGGTCTCGTTCTGGTTTAATCCAGATTAGCCAGGCTTTCATTGCTTGTTACCCCTTTCAAAACGCTCCAGCCCAGAGCCTTCCACTCTCAAACAGACCATTGTTGGAATCGTCCCCTAATTCATAATAATTGTGTTTTTATCCGCACTTCTAAGTCATTTTACAATTTATTGAAAAGAGAACTGCTTATTGACTGCTTATTAAGTATTTTCTCTCGACAGACAGGTTGCCTCCCACAATGTACCAATGCTCCAGCTTACGCATCTATAGTAGGGTTGGGCGGTATCCAGATGTTCATATCGTCATTCCGTCCTTCTCTCACCCCGGGATTTACGGTATTACCGGCTTAGTACACAAGGGGGCGCAAACAAAAACCTGCAAAAAAGCCCATTGGACGTCTATTATCAGAATGCTAACAAAATTAGCACAAGTAATGGCGAATTTCTATGGAGGCTGCTAGCTAAATATGCTAACGAGCGCAAACGAAAATAAACAAATTGCAAAGACAGACAGTCCAGCTCATGAAGTTATACATATATATGTTGGAGCTACCGAATGTCATTTTGGTGAGTTTGGACATTTTACAAGCTAATGTGAATGAGAGACATTGTGCAAATGAACAAAGTTTTGACACATGCAGTACGGGCTTTCCAGCAGCAGGTCTACACGCTGTGTCTGTGTAGAGTCTGGAGTCGCTAGGGCAATGGGCCAGCCTGCTCGGAAAAGAGGGGGGAGGAGCTGACGGGCTGAAAACGGAGAGGGGGAAAAAATGCAAGGAAATCAAGAAAGCAGTGGCAGCTGTACTAATAACTCATCCAAAGGGCTTTGACTTCTCAAACATGGCAGAAAGCTAACACAATATGATGCCCCGTCACCTTATTAATTCAGCCACATACACTACATGACCAAAAGTATGTGGACACCTGCTCGTCGAACATCTCATTCCAAAATCATGATCATTAATATTTAGTTTGTCCCCCCTTTGCTGCTATAACAGCTTCCACTCTTCTGGGGAAGGCTTTCCACTAGATGTTGGAACATTGCTGCGGGGACTTGCTTCCATTCAGCCACGAGCATTAGTGAGGTCAGGCACGGATGTTGGGCGATTAGGCTTGGCTCACAGTCAGCGTTCCAATTCACCCCAAAGGTGTTCGATAGGGTTGAGGCCAGGGCTCTGTGCAGGCCAGTCAAGTTCTTCCACATTGATCTCGACAAACCATTTCTGTATGGACCTCGCTTTGTGCATCGGGGCATCGTCATGCTGAAACAGGATAGGGCCTTCCCCAAACTGTTGCCACAAAGTTGGAATCCCAGAATCGTCTAGAATTAGTCCGTCGAACTGCAGGATTGTGAAGTGTAATTCATCACTCCAGAGAACATGTTTCCACTGCTCCAGAGACCAATGACGGCGAGCTTTACACCACTCCAGCCAACGCTTCTTATTGCTCATGGTGATCTTAGGCTTGTGTGTGGCTGCTCAGCCATGGAAACCCCTTTCATGAAGCTCCCGACTAACAGTTATTTTGCTGACGTTGCTTCCAGAGGCAGTTTGAAACTTGGTAGTGAGTGTTGCAACCGAGGACAGACGATATTTAGCACTTTTAGCACTCAACGGCCCAGTTCTGTGAGCTTGTGTGGCCTACCATTGCTGCTCTTAGACCTTTTCACAATAGCAGCACTTACAGTTGTCCGGGCAGCTCTAGCAGGGCAGAAATTTGACAAACTGACTTGTTGGAAAGGTGGCATCCTATGACCGTGTCACGTTGAAAGTCATTGGGCTCTTCAGTAAGGCCATTCTACTGCCAATGATTGTCTATGGAGATTGCATGGCTGTGTGCTCGATTTTATGCAATGGGTGTGGCTGAAATAACTGAATCAACTAATTTGAAGGAGCGTCCACATACTTTTGTATATATAGTGTATGTGTTGCCACCCTAGGGTCAGCACTACTCATAAAGCAAATTTAGAACTTTTATTATTCAAAAACGTAAAATACCGTCATAGTGTCCAATATATATATTTTAAATACCGTGATATGATATTTTGGCAATATCGCACAGCCCTACTTAAAATGTAGGCAACTGCTATTGAAAAAGCCAAATCCTTGGAGCATTGTGGTCTGGCTGGTCCGGGACATTGTACAGTTCAAGGTCTAGCTCGCCTATGACAGTAAAGATCAGTGAATAGAACAGAGAATCTAATCACTAATCAGGTCTGTCAGGATAATTATTGAAAGCTTGTTTTCTGCCATCTGTACAGAACTGCAATTGCAGCTGAACCCTGAACCCACGAGTGTGTCCGCTCGTGTGCATGCACGTAATTGCTTTCGTGCATGTGTTAATGCTGAGCAACTAGTGCTTTTTTAGGACTGTTCGGTTTTGGTTCGATTATTAAAAATAATCACGGTTTTCGGTTTCGACTATTAAAAAAATTAAAATTAAATGCACTATGCATTATGTGAGTTGAATGCTGTAACAACACAGACTAAAACATTTTCGGCTGCCGTTAAGGCGGCGGTAGTGTCATACGCACCGTAGTTTTCATTTTTGTCACTGGCATTTCCAGCCCTAATGCCAGGTTCAGCAATGTACCTGTCAAACATCCGCACACTTGCGCTCAGATGGGATGGGTTGGAAATATTTTAGGCGTGTCCTTAACGTGATCCAAAGTGCTAATTTCAGGTAGCGCTGGTCGGGATATTTAAGACCAACCAAAACCTGGTTTTAGCGGTAACACAGTTGGTTATGGCATGAATTGTGACAGTTGAAACTTTGCCTATCCAGCCGTTACGCACACTGCCCATATGCGCATGAAACAAGAGTAGCCTAATGTATCTATGTATTGTAGGCGGGCCCACATTATTTTAGCCATGCAGGTCCCGTTTTGGACGTGCGTAAAACCATGATGTAGGCTACGTGTCCATGCCCATCATGAACTTAGAGATGATAACCTCGTTGAATACCGGTAAACCTCGTATTTAGAAGTTATCAATAACCTGTAACAATTACTTGTATTCCGTTTCATATGTTCAAAACCCAAAGCCCCCCCCCCTTGGGCCTTCTGTAACGAAGGCTAGTTCAACTGCAATGCGTGTCTTTTTTTTTATCCAGGCGATTTTATGATATCATTACATTTTGTACATTTATTTATTACAACAAAAAACTGATTTGGTTGTAATACAATTTAAGGGAAACAAGCAATCTTATTCGAATGATTCACCTTCCTGGTTTTATGATTAAAGCGTCCGTGGCGCACATGCAATGTAACTTCTGTAGATGTGTGAATGCGATCTGATCTGTAAAATGGTTCCGATTATCTTCGTAAAACATAGGCCTGTTAGGGAGCAGTATAACGGTGAGTGGACATTCTCCCTTTCTCTTTACATTGGATCTTTGTCCAGCTACTGTGAAACGTTTGCATGTGCGTAAAACCCTCCATAGTCTGCGTTGTTTTAATATTATATGCCCACGGGCAGAAATGATGGTGCCTGTAAATTCAATAATGAATTTAATCTTGCTTATTGACAATGTTTGGCATGTCCCTGCTCAGTCATAATGCAATGTACTGTAGGCATAGCCTCTATATCAGTGTGAAAGCTATTGAAGCCATGCAATTACTTAGAACAATGTGGATTGCAAATGGGTTCAAGTTAACGTATTTATCAAAGATATGTCTACATTAGATGTAGTTTCTGTAAGCCATTTAACAAACTATAACAGACCAACATTGAAGTTGATTCCAAGGTAATACATAAAAGACCGTAAATACACAAGGGAGGGTCAAGCCTCGACACACCCATAACTCGTTTTTTCATCAAAACCCATCCCTTTCGCGCCAATGGCAGCAAGTGCGCCAATAATTATAATAGTGAAAATAACATATTTCTGAAATACTCCTGAACCTATAGGGCTAACGCCTGTTGTTTAGATTTACCATTGCGTTAGGTTTGCTATAATCGAGCCCCAGGTGTAAAAGAAACACACAAGTAGGCGTGCAATGGATTATGGCCATTGTAGTTTTCTGGGTAAACTATGTAGAATATTGGCCTATTGGAAACTTCAACTCCCTACTACATCGCACAGTTCGGGCTTGATCTGATTTGACTTCAGATAAACTGTGCAATGTGCGCATTGAGCTCACAGGAAAGAAATTATTCCAATAATTGAACCGACATCGGTCAATTACTGTAATTTCGGTTAATCGCTCAGCACAGTAGGGCAAGGGTTAGGGTTAGGAATTAACTTCTACATAAAGAGTCCACACACAGCATGATGCCACAGCTGTGAGGGGAAAATTACATATCAGATATTTCCCTCTTTAGGTTCTGCAAGAGTTGCAACTTGCACAGATTGGAGTTTTTGCTTTATGGGCAATTCAACAGTAATGGAATTGTGCTGAGACTCAGATTTTTCACTTAAAATGTATGCCAAAAAACCCCCCATTGATTTCAAAGTTTAACAAACCATACAACTCTATGTACAAGGACTACTAAGATTCAAAGATGGCTGCTGAAATAATGGGGTGTTAGCTATGAAATGACAACTTGAGTTTGAAAAAATCTCTTTTGGTTATTGAAACTACAGTAAATCCAAGTGGATTTACACCCAGTAACAGAATTGCGGTAAGATAATTAAATCATAGGTCCCAGATCTGTACTACACAGAAATGCATAATTATGTATATGAATGTCAATCTAATCAAATCAAATTGTATTTGTCACATGCGCTGAATACCAAAGTAAAATGCTTACTTATAAAGCCCTTAACCAACAATTCAGTTTTAAGAAAAAATAAGTGTTATGTAAAAAATAACAGTAACAAATAATTAGTAAAGCAGTAAAAATAACAATAGCAAGGCTATATACAGGGGGTTCCGGTACAGAGTCAATGTGCGGGGGCACCGGTTAGTCGAGGTAATTGAGGTAATATGTACATGTAGGTATTGTTAAAGTGACTATACATAGTTAATAAACAGAGAGTAGCAGCAGCGTAAAAGGGGGGTTCAATGCAAATAGTCTGGGTAGGCATTTGATTAGCTTTTCAGGAGTCTTATGGCTTGGGGGTAGAAGCTGTGAAGAAGTCTTTTGGACTTGTTTATGCATCCTAAATATGTGTACAAAAGTAGAAATATGCAATATCCTGCATATTTGGTTATTATTCTACACCAGTGGTGGAAAAAGTACCCAATTGTCATACTTGAGTAAAAGTAAAGATACCTTATTAGAAAATGACTCAATTGAAAGTCACCCAGTAAAATACTACTTGAGTAAAAGTCTAAAAGTATTTGGTTTTAAATATACTTATGTATCAAAAGTAAATGTAATTGCTAAAATATACTTAAGAATCAAAAGTAAAAGTATAAATAATTTCAAATTCCTTATATTAAGCAAACCAGACTGCATCATTTTTTTAAATTTTATTTACGTATAGACATGGGCACACCAACACTCAGACATCATTTTCAAACAAAGCATGTCTTTAGTGAGTCTGCCAGATCAGAGGCAGTAGGGATGACCTGGGATGTTCTCTTGATAAATGTTTGAATAGGAAAAATGTTCCGTCCTGCTAAGCATTCAAAATGTAAATAGCACCTTTGGGTGTCAGGAAAAACGTAAGGAGTAAAAAGTACATAATTTTCTTTAGGAATGTAGTGAATAACAATAAAAGTTGTCAAAAATATGAATAGTAAAGTACAGATGCCCCATAAAACTACTTAAGTAGTACTTTAAAGTATTTTTACTTAAGTACTTTACACCACTGTTCTACACAATGGCTATTATTTTATTGAGCTCTGCCACTAAACAAGACCAAATTTGGACATCAAAGTACAGCACAGTAGAGTATAATTCAGTACAGTAGAGTTCAGTACAGTACATTAGTGTACTCAACTCTGGTGTGCTCTACTGTGTACTGTACTGAACTCTACTCCTTTATTCTACTCTACTGTACTGAGAGAGTGAAGGGGAGCCCGCTGGGCAAAAACTGGTTAAATCAACATTGTTTTCACGTCATTTAAACCCCAAAAAATCAATGTGATGACGTTGAATCAATGTGGAAAACTGATTGGATTTGCAAAAAGTCGTCATCGTAAAGGCATTTCGTATTTTTGGCACAACTTTTTACCTAGTGATAGTGTCATAGTGATTTTTGTTGTTGTTGAATTCACGTTAGTTGAAAACTCAACCAAATGCAAATCAAAACTAGATATTGAACTGATGTCTGTGCCCAGTGGGGAGGGATTATCCAGACTTGTTGCGCTCTTGCTTTGACTACCAGACGACAGAAAGAGAAAGAAAAACAGTTATCAGCTGAACATAAGAATGCCAGTGGAGGACAGTAGCAGGTGACCCAACTGTGGTTGGGTCACCCAACTATGATTCCCTATTGTAGCCAATTCAATTGCAGAAATTCCTTTACCGATAAAACTAATTGGTGGGGGTGGGGGGATTCTGTTACTTATTAAATCACTTCATAATTACACTGAACAAAAATATAAATGAAACATGTAAAGTCCCATGTTTCATGAGCCAAAATGAAAGATTCCAGAAATGTTCCATACGCACCAAAATATAATTTCTCTCAAAGTTTGTGCACACATTTGTTTACATCCCTGTTAGTGAGCACTGTGGCCTTTGTCAAGACAATCCATCCACCTGACAGGTGTGGCATATCAAGAAGCTGATTAAACAGCATGATCATTACACAGGAGCACCTTGTGTTGGGGACAATAAGGCCACAACACAATGCCGCGGATGTCTCAAATTTTGAGGGCGTGTGCAACTGGCATGCTGACTGCAGGAATGTACACCAGAGCTGTTGCCAGAGAATATAATGTTAATTTCTCCACCATAAGCCACCTCCAACATCATTTTAGAGAATTTGGCAGTTCATCCAACAGGTCTCACAACCGCAGACCACATGTACACACCAGCCCAGGACCTCCACATCTGGCTTCTTCACCTGCGGGATTGTTTGAGGGGGAGGGGTTCTGAGGAGTAATTCTGTCTGTAATAAAGCCTTTTTGTGGGGAAAAACTCATTCTGATTGGCTGGGCCTGGCTCCCCAGTGGGTCGGTCAGGCTATCTGCGCCTCTGTCCAGTCATGTGCAATCCATAGATTAGAGCCTAATGAATTTATTTAAATTGACTGATTTCCTTATATGAACTGTAACTGTAATTTGAAATTGTTGCATGTTGCGTATTATATTTTTGTTCAGTATAATAAACAAAAAACACTTAACTAATATGTGTCTATTAGTTGGTAGGGGTCTTACTTCGCATTGTGTTTTGAGGGATTATCGGCATGGCTTTGTACATCCCGCCCCAAGCTGAGACCAAAAATGCTATCAAAGATCTTCATTGGACCCTGAACAAACTGGAGACCACATACCCGGAGGCAGCGTTCTTTGTCGTCGGTGGGGACTTTAACAAAAGTAATAGAGAGGACTGTGCTCCTGAATTATTATTATTAACACATTGACTGTCCATCTCATGGAAATTTGACGCTTGACCACTGCTACACTATATGCCTTTTCGTCACGGGGATGAGGCCCTCTCCCGTCATCCTTTCCGCACATCTGACCGCGACTCAATTTTGCTTCTCCCCGCCTACAAACAAAGACTCAATAGGGAAGTTCCGGTGGTCAGGTCTGTACAACGCTGGTCCAACCAATCAGAATGAATGCTCCAAGAGTATTTTTATTCACATGAACTGGTATATGTTCCGGGTCGCCTCTGGGATAACATCAATAAATACGCAGACTCAGTCACTGGACTCATAAAAAAATACATTGATGATGTGATACTGATAGTGTCTTTCAAAATTTACCTGAATCAAGAACCGTGGATTGATGGCAGCCTTTTAGGGAAACTGAAAGAGAGAGATGCTGCTTATAAACACGGCAAGTTGACCGGGGACAGTAGTATGGTTAAACAGTACAAATACAACCTACGCAGATCGATCAAGATGACGAAGCACAAGTATGCGGACAAAGTGGAGGACAAGGTTGGACACGAGGCAGGGGCTCCTAACAATCACGGATTACAAAAAGCAAGCCAGGCACGTCGCGGACACCAACTCCGCCCTACCGGACGAGCTAAACATCTTTTCTCACTCTTGGAGCTCAGCAACAACTCTGAGCGGCCGAGGAGAGCCCCTGAGGACAAGGGCTAAAACAAGGGCTATGTACTTATGGTCTCCACGGAGGATATGTGTTAACCCATGCAAGGCTGCCAGCCGAGACTGCATCCCTACCTGCGCCCTCAGAGCATGTGCAGAGCAGCTGGCTGTTGTGTTTTGGGACATTTTCAACCTCCCTCTAGCTCAGGCCGCTATCCCCACCTGCTTCAATATGTCCACTATCATCCCCGTGCCCAATAAAGGGAAAGTAACTGAACTTAATGACTACCGACCCGTAGCACTCACTTCTGTCTTCATGACGTACTTGACCCTCTCCAATTCGCCTACCACCCTGACAGATCCACTGACGACGCAATCGCTATTACACTGCCCTCACCCACTTGGACAAAAGGAATGCATACTGTATGTGAGGATGCTGTTCATCGACTACTGCTTCGGCCTTTATTACAATAGTGCCCTATAAGCTCACAACAAAGCTCACGGCCCTGGGACTGAACTCTTCCCTATGCAACTGGGTCCTGGACTTTCTGACGGGCCACCCCCAGACACTGATTCACAACACGGGGGCCACACAAGGGTGCATCCTCAGTCCCCTCTTGTTCTCACTCTATACCCACGACTGCGTGGCCCCACACACTTCCAACTCCATCAAGTTTGCTGACAACACAACAGTAGCAGGCCTGATTACCAACAACGATGAGACGGCCTACAGGGAGGAGGTAGGCACTCTGACGGCGAGGTTTCAGGTAAACAACCTCTCCCACAACATCAGAAAAACAAAGGAGCTGATTGTGGACTTCAGGAGGAACCAGGCTGTCGTGGAGACTGTCAAAAACTTCAAATTCCTCGGTGTATACATCTGCGAGGAGCTGAAATGGTCAAACCACACGGACACCGTGGTGAAGAAGGCATGACAGTGACTCTTCATCCTCAGGATGCTGAAGAAATTTGAGTTATCCCCGAGGGCCCTCGGTGTTCTTCAGGAGCACCATCGAGAGCATACCGTCGGGCTGCATCACAGCCTGGTACGGCAACTCCACTGCCACGAACCACAAGGCGCTACAGATGGTGATACGCTCAGCCAAACGCACCATTGGGGGCACACTGTCTGCCCTACAGGATACCTACAACACCAGGTGTCACAGGAAGGCCAAGAATATCAGGAACCCCAGCCACCCGAGCCATGGTCTGTTCTCCCTTTTTCCATCACTCAGATGTGGGCAGTATAGGAGCATCATGGCAAAAACTGGAAGACTGGCCAACTCCCCGACCATCAGGCTGCTGAATAGCCACCACTAGTCTGCTATCCCCACAGTTGTTAATATGTACAATATATATTATTTTTATTATGTATTTTTATTGGTTTATTTCACTTTGTCCTGCATTGTTGGAGCTCAAGAATTTCACTGTCCCCGGCAACTACATTTGCACATATGACTATTACATTCTCTAATCTAATCTACCTTTGAAAACATTTTCTGGTATATGTTTTCTAAGACTCCTTTTCTGTCTGTTTAACACAAAATCAAAGCCATTGCTTATTCCACATAGACTTAGCTTAGCTATATAGACTTAGCTTTCATTTGACACCCAATTTGACATGCTCCACATGTTCCTGCTCATGGGTCCATTTACATGGAAATGACCTTATTCCATCTTGTTCTGAAGGCAGCTCTGCCTCAAGGGCGGAAATGAATGCGATTAGTTAAGTTCAGGCAAAACATTGGTTTGCTTAACTTTGAAGCAACTGAGTTGCAGTGAGAGGCAGAGTGAGGTAATGTGAGGGTGAGTGATATTGGACATGAGCACAAAACCCCCCACTGAAAAGAGCAATATGAAAACAGCTCTGTAATCCCTCTGATTTGAAAGTTGTGTATATTCTATTAAAAAGGAGGGGGGAGGGGTCCTGGTGGAGGAGGACGTTTAGTATGTTTGTTTTACTTATTAAATCCCTGAATAGCTGGGGAAGATTTGCGTTCATGTTTTGCGTTAATTTTAGTTCTGACAGATGTATGGCTCCAGTCTAAATCTGCTGAGTCTAGTGGAATGTACACGTGCACGCACACACACACCAGATTACTCCATGGGCTCGCAGGTCGCTTAAAACCAATTTTGGTTTTAAGCCATTACACAAACAGAGACCAGCATCCAGATGGAAGCTGTCCAAGTTGGCATAGACGGATGGGCCTCGCTCCCTTTCCCTCCGTCCTCCTGCCCTCTTTCGGTCTTTGTCTCTCTTTATATCCTCCCTCTGTCTCTCGTTCCCTCTCTCGCTCTCCATATACTCCCCATCTCTACATTGCAACTTTTCCATCTTTATAATGAGCCATTTCTCATTATAAAACGAAGAAAGGACTGTTTGAGGATGTTTTCTATAGGACTGACTTGTTCAGGATATCTGTTGCCACCATGGCATATTGGTGAGTATGCGATGAGGAATCCAGGTTTAGGGGTATTTATTACACACAGAAACACGAACAGAGATGCACATCCGGAGGAGGGTTTGGATGAGGTTGGATGTTGGGGCTTGTAAGGCCTTTGAGAAAGGATTGGCTGTGTCAATTAGGATGTGGTGGTGTGGAAGGGAGATACAAAAGGGAAACATTAGAAGCACATCATAAATGTACTTGATTGATTAATTAAGGTCACTAATTAGTAAGGAACACCCCTCACCTGGTTGTCTAGGTCTTAATTGAAAGGAAAAACCAAAAACCTGCATATACTCGGCCCCCGTGGAAAGAGTTTGACACCCCGGCTTTCGGGCCTAACTGTATGCACGCCAAATAGCCTACACGCCAATCGCCAAATGCTTTTGGGAACGGGCAGAAAAAGTTAACAGTGATCCACGGAAGCAAAAAGGACAATGTCGGAATTTAATTAGGTAAGAGAAAAGCTTCAAAATGGAGAGTTAAAATGGAGAGTTAAATTTCTGGTAGGCCAGAAAAGTAATGTTTGGGAAAGATTTGTTGAACTGGTGAAAGAGGATGGTCAACTGTAAGTGCTGTTATTGTGAAGCACGGGACCGCTGAAGCGCGTAGCGCGTAAACCCATTCTTTCCTCGGTTGTAACACTCACTACCGAGTTCTAAACTGCCTCTGGAAGCAACTTAAGCACAATAATTGTTTGTCGGGAGCTTCATGAAATGGGTTTCCATGGCCGAGCAGCCACACACAAGTCGAAGATCACCATGCGCAATGCCACGCATCGGTTGGAGTGGTGTAAACCTCGCCACCATTGGACTCTGGAGCAGTGGAAACATGTTTTCTGTAGTAGAGGTCGACCGATTATGATTTTTCAACGCCAATACCGATTATTGGAGGACCAAAAAAGTATTAATCGGCCGATTTTTATATATATATTTGTAATAATGACAATTACTACAATACTGAATGAACAACGAACACTTATTTTAACTTAATATAATACATCAATATAATACATCAATAAAATCTATTTAGTCTCAAATAAATAATGAAACATGTTCAATTTGGTTTAAATAATGCAAAAACAAAGTGTTGGAGAAGAATGTAAAAGTGCAATATATGCCATGTAAAAAAGCTAACGTTTAAGTTCCTTGCTCAGAACATGAGAACATATGAAAGCTGGTGGTTCCTTTTAGGTTGTAGTTATTATAGGACTATTTCTCTCTATACCATTTGTATTTCATATAGAAAAAGAAATCCAGGTTAGCAGGCAATATTAACCAGGTGAAATTGTGTCACTTCTCTTGCGTTCATTGCACGCAGAGTCAGAGTATATGCAACAGTTTGGACCGCCTGGCTCATTGCGAACTAATTTGCCAGAATTTTACGTAATTATGACATAACATTGAAGGTTGTGCAATGTAACAGGAATATTTAGACTTAGGGATGCCACCCGTTACGTAACGGTTCCGTATTTCACTGAAAGAATAAATGTTTTGTTTTCGAGATGATAGTTTCCAGATTCGACCATATTAATGACTTAAGGCTCGTATTTCTGTGTGTTATTATGTTATAATTAAGTCTATGATTTGATAGAGCAGTCTGACTGAGCGATGGTAGGCACCAGCAGGCTCGTAAGCATTCATTCAAACAGCACTTTAGTGCGTTTTGCCAGCAGCTCTTCGCAATGCTTCAAGCATTGCGCTGTTTATGACTTCAAGCCTATCAACTCCCAGATTAAGCTGGTGTAACCGATGTGAAATGGCTAGCTAGTTAGCGGGGTGCGAGCTAATAGCGTTTCAAACGTTACTCGCTCTGAGACTTGGAGTAGTTGTTCCCCTTGCTCTGCATGGGTAATGCTGCTTCGAGGGTGGCTGTCGTCGATGTGTTCCTGGTTCGAGCCCAGGTAGCGGCGAGGAGAGGGATGGAAGCTATACTGTTACACTGGCAATACTAAAGTGCCTATAAGAACATCCAATAGTCAAAGGTATATGAAATACAAATCGTACAGAGAGAAATAGTCCTATAATTCCTATAATAACTACAACCTAAAACTTCTTACCTGGGAATATTGAAGACTCATGTTAAAAGGAACCACCAGCTTTCATATGTTCTCATGTTCTGGGCAAGGAACTTAAATGTTAGCTTTCTTACATGGCACATATTGCACTTTTACTTTCTTCTCCAACACATTGTTTTTGCATTATTTAAACCAAATTTATTTGAGACTAAATTGATTTTATTGATGTATTATATTAAGTTAAAATAAGTGTTCATTCAGTATTGTTGTAATTGTCATTATTACGAATAAATAAATAAAAATCGGCCGATTAATCGGTATCGCCTTTTTGGTCCTCCAATAATCGGTATCGGCGTTGAAAAATCATAATCGGTCGACCTCTAGTCCATACAGAAATGGTTTGTCGAGATCAGTGTGGAAGAACTTCACTGGCCTGTATAGAGCCCTGACCTCCACCCTTTCGAACATATTTGGGATGAATTAGAACACCAACTGCGAGCCAGGCCTAATTGCCCAACATCCGTGCCCGACCTCTCTAATGCTCTTGTGGCTGGATGGAAGCAAATCCCCGCAGCAATGTTCCAACATCTAGTTGAAAGCCTTCCCAGAAGAGTGGAGGCTGTTATAGCAGCAAAGGTGAGAACCAACTCCATATTAAAGACCATGACTTTGGAATGAGATGTTTGACGAGCAGGTTTCTACATACTTTTGGTCATGTAGTGTAGCATAGGTATAAATACACGAAGGCACTCAACAAATTGACAGTACAATATTTACACATGTCGGGGAAGGGGGATATGGAGAGCAAAGTGTTTAAATTGTGCAGTATTTTTAGCAATAATAAAGTCTATTAGCAGCTGGTGCGTGCGTGTGTGTGTGTGCGCGCGCACGTGCCTGGGAAAGTGTTTTTTGTTGGGTGTGTTCTCTCCATCACTCCGTCTCTCTTTCCTTAAACTTGTGGAGGTCCTCACCTTATAAGCTAATGTTTAGATTATGTTCAAGTCTGTCTGCTACAAAGCTGCTAACTCCATTTCAAAAGTGGGTCTGTGTTTCTCAAGAGATTTTAGCACAATCAGACTAACGTGTATAAATAAACGTTCCATGAAAAACGTTTAGTGGGGTGTTTTGAACAGACAAAATGGAATTAAGGAGGAGGCCTTTAAGTAAATGTTCCGTTTGGTGCGGGAATAAAGTTTTTCTCAAATGCTAAGACACTATCAATGAAACTGAGGTCCACTTGATCTCCATCATAACCTAATGAGTACAACACATTTTTTTTTTGCAAAACTATAAGTCATTTCTCATTGCTTTCCCACACAATGCAAATCCTAAGCACATTTTTGCAAAACAGGAAACGCAACTCTACATAAGACACTAAACTCAGTTGAGTAAATCATGGCAAACAAAATTAAAACATTTGGTCACGGCTGATACAAATTACTCCTATGAATGTGAACCTCTTCTGCATGTGCGCAAAACTTATTTGCGCTGTGGATCAATCCACAATCAGTCCTTATTCATGCATACATGATGTCACCTCTCTGAGTTGCTGTTTGCCAGAATGGACCAAGGAAGAGGCCCAGGGCAAGGCCAAAGGCGAGGTAGAGGGGCCCATAGAGGAACTGGGATTCAAATGTGTGGTGGTAGAGTAGCTCAAAGGGGAATACAGTGCCTTCGGAAAGTATTCAGACCCCTTGACTTTTTCCACATTTTGTTACGTTACAGCCTTATTCTAAAATTGATTAAATAAAACAATTTCCTCAGCAATCTACACACAATACCCCATAATGAGAAAGTGAAAACAGTTTATTTTATTTTAATTTTAGCAAATTTATTAAACCAAAAAACATACCTTATTTACATAAGAATTCAGACACTTTGCTATGAGACTTGAAATTGAGCTCAGGTGCATCTTGTTTCCAATGATCATCCTTGAGATGTTTCTGCAACTTGATTGGAGTCCACCTGTAGTAAACTCAATTGATTGGGCATGATTTGGAAAGGCACACACCTGTCTATATAAGGTCTCACTGTTGACAGGGCATGTCAGAGCAAAAACCAAGCCATGAGGTCGAAGGAATTGTCCGTAGAGTTCCGAGACAGGATTGTGTCGAGGCACAGATCTGGGGAAGGGTACCAAAACATTTCTGCAGCATTGAAGGTCCCCAAGAACACAGTGGCCAACATCATTCTTAAATGGAAGAAGTTTGGAAGCACCAAGACTCTTTCTAGAGCTGGCTGCCCGGCCAAACTGAGCAATCAGGGGAGAAGGACCTTGGTCAGAGAGGTGACCAAGAACCCGATGGTCACTCTGACAGATGGGAGAACCTTCCAGAAGGACAACCATCTCTGCAGCAGGCTTTTATGGTAGAGTGGCCAGATGGAAGCCAATCCTCTGTAAAAGGCACATGACAGCCCACTTGGAGTTTGCCAAAAGGCACCTAAAGACTCTCAGACCATGAGAAACAAGATTCTATGGTCTGATGAAATCAAGATTTAACTCTTTGGCCTGAATGCCAAGCGTCACGTCTGGAGGAAACCTGGCACCATCCCTACGGTGAAGCATGGTGGTGGCAGCATCCTGCTGTGGCTATGTTTTTCAGCGGCAGGGACTGGGAGACTAGTCAGGATCGAGGGAAAGATGAACGGAGCAAAGTTCAGAGAGAACCTTGATGTTAACCTGCTCCAGAGTGCTCAGGACTTCAGACTTGGGCGAAGGTTCACCTTCCAACAGGACAACAACCCTAAGTACACAGCCAAGACAACGCAGGAGTGGCTTCGAGACAAGTCTCTGAATGTCCCTGAGTGGACTAGCCAGAGACTAAACTTGAACCCGATCGAACATCTCTGGAGAGACCTGAAAATAGCTGTGCAGCAACGCTCCCCATCCAACCTGACAGAGCTTGAGAGGATCTGCAGAGAAGAATGGGATAAACTTCCTAAATACAGTTGTACCAAGCTTTTAGCATCATACCCAAGAACACTCAAAGCTGTAATCGCTCCCAAAGGTGCTTCAACAAAGTACTGAGTAAAGTGTCTGAATGCTTATGTAAATGTGATATTTCTGTTTTTTATTCATATAAATTAGCAAACATTTCTAAAGAAATTGTTTTTGCTTTGTCATTATGGGGTATTGTGTATAGATTTATGAGGGGGGGGAAACGATTTAGTCAATTTTAGAATAAGGCTGTAACCTAATAAAAGTCAAAGGGTTTGAATACTTTCCAAAGGCATTGCACAAAGAGCTAATGTTTTAGATGAAATTCATGCCACAATTGTTGACAGTGTTGTCAATCATGGCCTTTCCATGAGAGAGGCTGGGCAGCGGGTCTAGCCCAATCTCCATTGATCAACTTTGGCATCAATAGTGAACATCATTCTTGAATATTTTATTTAAGTTGCAATGCTAAACTACAAAGTATTTCGGTATTACTGTACTGTATCCAGTCAAATGTGTGTAAAATAGTTCTGTCAATGCCATTCATGTGACCAAACTGTCAGAGACCCAGACAGCAGTCAGTCAAGATCATAACATGTTCAGAAATGTTAACAGTATGAGTTTGGCAACTATTGACCAGGTCCTTAAAATACACAAAGTGGAAATGAAACAACATTGGTCCCATTCCGAAGAAACTGTGGGAGCGTGAAGGAGACTAGACTCCAGTGTGTACAGGTAAGGGTTTGTAACTGTAATGCCTTTTCTTACAGTAAAACATTCAATTGCATGCAGCTGGAATATTTTACAATATATTTACTTTATGTATACAGCGCCTGCGGAAAGTATTCAGACCCCTTGACTCTTTCCTCATTTTATGTTACAGCCTTATTCTAAAATTGATGAAATAGTTTTTTCCCCTCATCAATCTACACACAATACCCCATAATGACAAAGCAAAAACAAATGTAAAAATGTTTGCTAATTTATATAAATAAAAATAAACTGACCAAGGCCCTTCTCCCCCGATTGCTCAGTTTAGCCGGCCAGCCAGCTCTAGGAAGAGTCTTGGTGCTTCCAAACTTCTTCCATTTAAGAATGATGGAGGCCACTGTGTTCTTGGGGACATTCAATGTTGCAGAAATGTTTTGGTACCCTTCCCCAGATCTGTGCCTCAACACAATCCTGTCTCTGAGTTCTAGGGACAATTCCTTTGACCTCATGGCTTGGTTTTTGCTCTGACATGCACTGTCAACTATGGGACCTTTTATAAACAGGTGTGTGCTTTTCCAAATCATGTCCAATCAATTGAATTTACCACAGGTGGACTTCAATCAAATTGTAGAAACATCTCAAGGATGATCAATGGAAACAGGATGCACCTGAGCTCAATTTCGAGCCTCATAGGATAGGGTCTGAATACTTATGTAAATAAGGTATTTCTGTTTTTGCTTTGTCATTATATGGGGTATTGTGTGTAGATTGCTGAGGAATTTGTATTTATTTAAACCAATTTTAGAATAAGGCTGTAGGTTAAGAAAATGTGGAAAAGGTCAAGGGCTTTGAATACTTTCCGAAGGCACTGTACATAAATATTGTTCCTTTTATTGTATTTTTATTTTAGAGAATAATGGAGCTTGAAGCCAAACGCAACACCCCATACATTAATTTATGTGGATGAAGCCGACTTCAGCATTTCAAAAGTAAGGAGACGAGAGAGGAACCTCATTGGTAAGAGGGCCACCGTAAACGTGCCAGGGCAAAGGGATGCAAACATCACCCTGTGTGCCTCTATCTTCAGCAATGGTGTTCTTTGCCACATACCTTCAGTTGGCCCATACAATACACAACGTCTCCTCACATTTCTTGATGCATTGCACCATAGAGTAAGGCCTGACATGTCCGCTTCGTCGTCATATGGGACAATTTTGCTTTCCACTACTCCGGTCTTGTTACTGAATGGTTTGCAGCCCACCCACGAATGATGATGCAATTTCTCCCTCCATTCTCTCCTTTCCTCAATCCAACCGAGGAATTCTTCTCTGCGTGCAGGTGGAAAGTTTATGATTACCGCGTCCACATGACCAGATGTCCCTCTTAGACGCAATGATTGCCGGTTGTCTGGGCATCACTGCAGAGGACTGCCAAGCATGAATGCGCCATACAAGGAGATTTTTTCCCCTCGCTGCATTGCGAGGGAAAACACCCAGTGTAACGTTGATGAAAACGTGGACTGATCGACAAAGAATGGATTGAATGATCTGTGTTTGTGTTGCCTTTTTTCACGTTGCTTTGTTTTTGGAGTGATTTGTTGGCTCGGTGTATTTAATTTCTGTTCTCCGTGTGTACTGTACAGCATCAGTGAATCTGTAAAGTACAAAATGGAAAAAGGTGAAATGAAGCCTTTTGTTTCTGGGTATTCATGCTCTTGAGTGACATTCTCTATGCTTTGGTCATCGTTGGTAAAATCATTTTAGGAAACAATAATACAGCCCATGATGTGATAATACGTTTACTTGCCTTTTATGGTCATACTATAATTATAGTACCAACAAATGGCACAGACATACTGTATAAAAGGTTAGCCATGTTAGGGTATATTGATAGTTGTAGTTAGTATATATTGGTCCATTATGTAACGATTGATTGAAATTACTTTTCATTAGATAACAAGTTGTATGTTTTGATGGAGGTAGTTGATTTTGTGTCATGTATTTAATGTTTTGAGTCTTAACTTCTTATGGCTGCAGGGGCAGTATTGAGTAGCTTGGATGAAAGGTGCACAGAGGTGCCCAGAGTAAACGGCCTGCTCCTCAGTCCCAGTTGCTAATATATGCATATTATTATTCGTATTGGATAGAAAACACTCTGAAGTTTCTAAAACTGTTTGAATTATGTCTGTGAGTATAACAGAACTCATATGGCAGGCAAAAACCTGATAAGTTCCACTTCCTGTTTGGATTTTTTCTGAGGTGGCAGATTTTCAACCAAGCTCTCATTGAAATTACAGCGAGATATTGATGAGTTTTCACTTCCTACGGCTTCCACTAGATGTCAACAGTCAATAGAACTTAGTCTGATGACTCTAATGTGAAGGGGGGCCAAAGGAGACAGGAATTAGTCACCACTGCCACGAGCTGACCATGCTTTCACCACGCGCGTTCACATGAGGAGGACCTCCGATCCACCGCTCATCTGAAGTCAATCTAATTCTCGGGTTGGAACGTTATTCAAGATGTATGTTAACAACATTATAAAGATTGATTCAGTACATCGTTTGACATGTTTCTACTGACTTTTACAGAACTTTTGGACATTTTGTCACGTTATAGTGGACGCGCTTTGTGACTTTGGAATTGTTTACCAAACGCGATAACCACAGTAGCTATTTGGACATATATAACGGACATTATCGAACAAATCAAGCATTTATTGTGGACCTGGGATTCCTAGGACTGCATTCTGATGAAGTTCATCAAAGGTAAGGAAACATTTATCATGTATTTTCTGGTTTCTGTTGAGTCCAAAATGGCGGCTAATTTTATTATATTTCTGAGCGCCGTCTCAGATTATTGCATGGGTTGCTTTTTCCGTAAAGTTTTTTTGAAATCTGACACAGCGGTTGCATTAAGGAGAGGTATATCTATAATTCCATGTGTATAACTTGTATTATCATCTACATTTATGATGAGTATTTCTGTTGAAACAATGTGGCTATGCAAAATCACTTGATGTTTTTGGAACTAGTGAATGTAACGCGCCAATGTAAACTCAGATTTTTTTATATAAATATGAACTTTATCAAACAAAACATGCATGTATTGTGTAACATGAAGTCCTATGAGTGTCATCTGATGAAGATAATCAAAGGTTAGTGATTAATTTTATCTCTTTCTGCTTTTTGTGACTGCTATATTTCGCTGGAAAAATGGCTGTGCTTATTGTGGTTTGGTGGTGATCTAACATAATCGTTTGTAGTGCTTTCGCTGAAAAGCATATTTGAAATCGGACACTTTGGTGGGATTAACAACAAGATTACATTTCAAATGATATAAGACACATGTATGTTTGAGGAATTTTAATTATGAGATTTCTGTTGTTTGAATTTGGCGCCCTGCACTTTCACTGGCTGTTGTCATATCGATCCCGGTATCGGGATGCAGCCATAAGAAGTTTTAATAAATTTTGCAAATTAAATGTGTAATTCTGGCCAACGTATTTCAGTTTGGGGACGCGTGTTGATTGTTTTGAAAAAATCGAGAGAGAAAAAAAAGTTTTATTGTCACATCAACCAGATAGGTGCAGTGAAATGTGTTGTTTTACAGGGTCAGCCATAGTAATACCGTGACCCTGGAGCCAATTAGGATTAAGCTCAAAGGCAAATCAACAGATGTTCCCCTTGTCTGCTCAGGTATTCGAACCAGCGACCTTTTCAGTTACTAGACTAGCCTGGCATTATGAACACTTTGAAAAAGGTGAGAGGAGCAAGGAGCATAGCGTGCCCAATTTGACTGGAGCGCAGAGCAAGATTCCCAATGTCTGGAGCTTCGTCCTTCTCACCTGCTCCAATTTTGCTACAGTAGCGCTCACTTCACGAGCCTAGGGCATGCCCGGCCCAGCATGCATTTGTAGTTTACTTGTGTGCTGCTATAGCCCCTTGCTTTATCTACTGTCGTGAAGTTTGCTAAATATTTTCATAAAGAAACAGCTGATAAAACACACAGGTGCAAAATCAAGGTGACTTACAAAGATGAAGAGCAAGAGAGGGAGAGTGGTGATGTAAAGAATCCTTGTGGGATCTGAAAAGACATGTATCCCGAAAGCATGATGATGTACTTACTACGTGCACTTGCTAAAAGAAAGGAACGAAGTGGTTAGCTAATTAAGTGTGTCATTGTAGTAAAGTGTCTATAAACAAAAAAATCAGGTCTCTTAAAAGTTTCCTTAATTTTGTTCTATTATCTATACAATAGGCCATAATTGATTTTGGCCCAATGGGCCTGGCATATTCCCACGTTCAAGGAGCTTTCTGTTTTGATTGGGTTATTTTGCCTAAAAACCTTCAGAATTAAAAAATAATAATACTCTATCCGTGCCCAGTCTGGCAAGAGAGGCCAAAAGGGTGTTTAGCATCCCCAGTGGCTCTGCAAGTGTGGAGAGGATATTCACTACTGCTAGACTGCTTTCCAGGCACCATCGCATGAGCCTGAAGCAACAGACTCTGGCCAAACTCGTGTTTCTAAAAATGAATTCAAAGGCACTGTATACTGAGCCTAATCAGGCATTTTGTTTAATTTGTATTTCATTCTAAGTAAGTCACAGCCTATATGCACAATTTATGGACGATAATGATTTAATACAACAAAATGTTGTTTAAATGCTGAGCACTTAATGTCCCTGACTCCCTATCAGCCTAGTGTGTCGCACTCGCAAATGCTTCACAATGTATTTCTTTGTAGACTATAGCCTTGAAATAATTTAAATAATATAGCCTAAAAAAAATCATTTTCGTTCCTTCTTAGGCTCCCTGTCTGGCTCCTGACCTATTTAGACTGTTTATATGCTGTTTAATATGACATGTAGCCTATTTTAAATGACTAGTGCTCCTTACCAGATACCTTTTCATGTTTATTCAAATACTTTTAATTCAAATCATATGGTTTGTTTTCAATACTTCAAAACCTAAATGGTAGTCACAAAAATAGATGGGTATTGGTTTAATTGTGATTTTAATGAATGGCTTGAATTTGAAGAGGCAGTTTTTCCCCCTGTGAATGCTGTGCGGTTTTTAGCAGAGCGGTTGGAAAGGACATGGAGTGCTGGAGTGGCGCACAAGCACTGCTCCATGAGTGACGGATTTCCGACCGCTCAACTCCGCTCACATACATGCTCATCTCCGTTCATGTACTCTGGTTCTTATCAACCGTTCTGTGTCATCATAGTGCTGCAAGGAAGAAGTAGAGCGCTCTCCCTTCCTGGACACCTCAGAATATGACTTTTTGTTGTTACTTTTACCCCTTTTTCTCCCCAACTGGTAGTTAGTCTTGTCTCATCGCTGCAACTCCCACACGGACTCGGGAGAGGCGAAGGGCGAGAGCCGTGCGTACTCCGAAACACAACCCAACCAAGCCGCACTGCTTCTTGACACAATGCCCACTTAACATGTAAGCCCTCCGCACCAATGTGTCGGAGGAAACACCGTGCACCCGGCGACCGTGTCAGCTCGAACCCAGATACTCTAGTGGACTCGAACCCAGATACTCTAGTGGACTCGAACCCAGATACTCTAGTGGCACAGCTAGCACTGTGATGTAGTGCCTTAGACCACTGCGCCACTCGGGACACTTTTATTTATCTGAAGGATTTCCTGTAATGTCCCTTCAGGACTTGTTGTTGTCCGACACATGTAAACCATTTGTTTACTTGTTTGTTTACTGCTGTAGTCTAGTCTAGTGTTTACCCCAGTTGGTCTTGAATTAATTTTCAAATGGACACAGCCCAAACCACACAGTCAGTAGTGTTATTATCAGGTCAGTTAAACAGTGCTGATTGATACCTTTTTATTGTCACAAGTGAAATTTGATTGGTTCAACATTAGCACATAGTACAGCAATGACATATTGAGTGGTTTTGCTGCCACTGTCTTGAGATGGTAGATAGATATTTTGTTCAGAGTACAAACACACACACACTTTGTACCGGGTCAGGTTGTTAGCCTGCCTCTGTCTGTATTGTTGTAACAACACAGAGCCTGGCCTGTTTCTTTGTATACACTGTAAATCTCTCAAGTCTAGTGATATTGTGGAAAGGAGAGCACTCCAACCTGCCATCTTCACACAAACAAGGTCTTCACTAGAGTAAACCACTTCAAAAGAAGTGGTTCATTGCTATTCTCACGGCCCTAACACATCTGGACAAGAGGAACACCTATGTGAGAATGCTGTTCATTGACTACAGTTCAGCATTCAACACTATTGTTCCCTCCAAGCTCATCACCAAGCTCAGACCTCTGGGTCTGGACACTAACCCCTGCAACTGGATCCTGGACTTTCTGACGGACAGACTGTGAAGATTGGCAACAACACCTCCTCGACACTGACTCTTAACACAGGGGCCCCCCAGGGATGCGACCTCAGCTCTCTGCTATACTTAAGCACTAAGGCCCGAGGAGGTGTGGTATATTGGCCATATATCACAAATCCCAGAGGAGCCTTATTGCTATTATAAACTGGTTACCAACGTAATGAGAACAGTAAAACTGAAAGTTGTGTTATACCCGAGGTATGCGGTCTGATATACCACGGCTTTCAACCAATCAGAATTCAAACCACTCAGTTTATAAGCCCTGTTCAACCATGACTGTGTGGCTTTGCACGACACAAACTCCATCATCAAGAAGGCCTGATAACCAACAACGATGAGTCAGCCTATAGGAGGTAAGTGAACTGGCATTGCGGTGCCACCACAACAACCTCTCCCTCAACGTCAGCATAACAAAGGAGTTGATTGTCGACCTTTCGGAAGCAGAGGAGGGAACAGGACTGCAGTAGAGTTATAAGTTCCACATCACCGAGGGCTTGACTTAGACCAACAACACCAGCACTCTTGTCAAAACGATACAACAGCGTCTCTACTTCCTAAGGCAGCTGAGCATGAGGTCTGGTACCAACAGTCTCAGAGACCGTTTCTATCTACAAGCCATCAGACTGCTACTTGAACTGGACTGACCACCTGTTCTGATTCTCCACTCTTTAGCGCACATACACACACACACATACTGTACATACATTCATGCTACACACACACATCTGATGCTATCAGACTCTTAGTATGAGTGCTGAATAGTGCACATTTTAATCACTTTCCCCCAATCTCCCCTTCTCCAAAACACATGTACAGTTGAAGTCGGAAGTTCACATACACCTTAGCCAAATACATTTAAACTCTGTTTTTCACAATTCCTGACATTTAATTCTAGTAAAAATGTCCTGTCTTAGGTCAGTTAGGATCACCACTTTATTTTAAGAATGTGAAATGTCAGAATAATAGTAGAGAGAATGATTTATTTCAACTTTTATTACTTTCATCACATTCCCAGTGGGTCAGAAGTTTACATGCACTCAATTAGTATTTGGTAGCATTGCCTTTAAATTGTTGAACTTGGGTCAAACATTTCGGGTAGCCTTCCACAAGCTTCCCACAATAAGTTGGGTGAATTTTGGCCCATTCCTCCTGACAGAGCTGGTGTAACTGAGTCAGGTTTGTATGCCTCCTTGCTCGCACACGCTTTTTCAGTTCTGCCCACAAAATTTTCTATAGGATTGAGGTCAGGGCTTTGTAATGGCCACTCCAATACCTTGACTTTGTTGTCCTTAAGCCATTTTGCCACAACTTTGGAAGTATGCTTGGGTCATTGTCCATTTGGAAGACCCATTTGTGACCAAGCTTTAACTTCCTGACTGATGTCTTGAGGTGTTGCTTCAATATATCCTCATGATTGTCCTACCTCATGATGCCATCTATTTTGTGAAGTGCACCAGTCCCTCCTGCAGCAAAGCACCTCCACAACATGATGCTGCCACCCCCGTGCTTCATGGTTGGGATGGTGTTCTTCGGCTTGCAAGCGTCCCCCTTTTTCCTCCAAACATAATGATGGTCATTATGGCCAAACAGTTCTATTTTTGTTTCCTCAGACCAGAGACAATTCTCCAAAAAGTACGATATTTGTCCCCATGTGCAGTTGCAAACTGTAGTCTGGCTTTTTTTATGACGGTATTGGAGCAGTGGCTTCTTACTTGCTGAGCGGCCTTTCAGGTTATGTCGACATAGGACTCGTTTTACTATGGATATAGATACTTTTGTACCTGTTTCCTCCAGCATCTTCACAAGGTCCTTTGCTGTTGTTCTGGGATTGATTTGCACTTTTCGCACCAAAGTACGTTCATCTCTAAGAGATAGAACGTGTCTCCTTCCTGAGCGGTATGACGGCTGCGTGGTCCCATGGTGTTTATACTTGCGTACTATTGTTTATACAGATGAACGTGGTACCTTCAGGTGTTTGGAAATTGCTCCCAAGGATGAACCAGACTTGTGGAGGTCTACAATTTTTTCCTGAGGTCTTGGCTGATTTATTTTGATTTTCCCATGATGTCAAGCAAAGAGGCACTGAGTTTGAAGGTAGGCCTTGAAATACATCCACAGGTACACCTCCAATTGACTCAAATTATGTCAATTAGCCTATCAGAAGCTTCTAAAGCCATGACATCATTTTCTGGAATTTTCCAAGCTGTTTAACGGCACAGTCAACTTGGTGTATGTAAACTTCTGACCCACTGGAATTGTGACACAGTGAATTATAAGTGAAATCATTTGTTGTGTATCAATTGTTGGAAAAATTACTTGTGTCATGCACAAAGTAGATGTCCTAACCGACTTGCCAAAACTATAGTTTTTTTAACAAGAAATTTGTGGAGTGGTTGATAAACGAGTTTTAATGACTCCAACCTCAGTGTATGTAAACTTCCGACTTCAACTGTAAATATTGGACAATAAATTGTGCCTTCGTGTATTATACTTATGCTCAAGTGTTTATTCTATTGTACTGAGCCATTTACTTTATGTTCATATACACTGTACATGTGTAAGCTGTACATATGACTAAAAACATATGTATTCTTGGATCAACGTCCAATACTTCTCTATTCTTTGTCTAGTCTCAATGGCTCCTACACATCTGCTGGTCCCACTATAAACAAACTACAAATTACAGGCTTTATAAAACATTTATTAAGTCTTCATAAAGATGCCATGGGTGCTTCACAAGTCATGTTTGAGCAAAGTCGCACTACAGTAGCTACACGTCTGTTTTACCTCGTAATCATAGATGAAGACGTACTAGACACTATCAGTAGAATCCAATGAAGCGAATGGCCCTTTTCAAAGCACGCACATGCAAGGAAGTATGCAGTGGGTGTACGAATGCACAGATACACAAGACGAATGCACAGACAAACAAACATGTTTGGCCACATACCAGCTTCAAATTACTTATGCTGGTACTGATGTTGGAGATAATTAAATGTCAAGTCTGGCAGTAAAGGCGCACTCTCCTCCAGCTATAATATACAATTGAAAAAACTTCAAGTGAATTGTATTACACTTCACAATCTGATCTTTGAGCAGAGTCTGTGCTGCACTTTTAAGTGCTGCATACTTGCCATGTTTGGTAATGCCATTTGATTGATTTAGTGGAAATAGTTTAAGCTTAAAGCCTGGCTGTTTTAGAATCTTGTCTGTTAAGACCAACTGTTCCAGAATGTTCTGAGGAGAACAGAGCACACCACTTTGCCATCCATGTGGGATTTGATTTAGTTGCAGAAGTTCTATACAACTTCTATGGAACTGGTTGTTCTGATTGTCCAGTAGATACGCTCCCCAAAAAAGACCCTATTGTTCACTTTGAGGAGAGCTTAGTCCATAATTGGAATGGCCTTAGAACTTCTATGGAACTGGTCTAGAATGTTGTTCTGAGAACAGCAGAACACACCAGTCAGTCTCTAAGAAATTTCCTTCATTAATCTCCATCAGACAACATGGCCATCTGGCTGTTATACAGTCTGCTTTATCCAGGGTCTGAGGCTGTCTGTCTTTTTCTCATTACTGATGAAATAGTCTGTCCCCTGGTCAGGGGTCACGCTATTTTCCCAGGCTGGGAGAGAGAGAGAGAGAGAGAGAGAGAGAGAGGTTGTAGTCATGTGTGTTCAGTGTAAACCATTGGATGTGGACAAAATCACTTACAGACACTGGCTTGTTGCCTGTAGAGGGTGTGTGTGCGCAGCAGAGGAATGTTCTCGAGGTCAACGACCTCACTAAGCTAACTGCAGGCTATCTAAACTTCACTTAGCTAGCCTAATGCTGTTGTGTTGGTCTAGTCTAACTGTAGGCTAAACTTCTAAACTTCATTTGAGCCAGCCCATGCATATAAGCCTACAATGCGGTTGTGTTTTGCTGCAGTGTGCTCATATACAATTCACATTCGCCTAGTCTCTTCCCCACTGCCGCTGTGTCTGACAACACAAGCGTTCGTGAATTTAAGCAAATCAGACTAGCATTTGCCTATCTGCACAGTGCGAGAAATAGTGAGCCTCCTCTCTCAGTCAGTTCCTAGTGTCTATCTGTGCGGAGGAATAGTGGAGTAAGGAAGAAGCGTGGGCCTTCTTTGTCTCTGACCCCATTTCTTTGTATTGTCTATGATTATGAGTTGTGTTTTGATGCGTTGTCAGATCCAATAAGGGAAGCAGACAGACAGACAGACAGACAGGCAACATAATGCTGTCCTATTGATGTCCACTTAATCACTGAGCCAGTCACAATAAGGTTATTAACAGTATGAGAAAGGAAGGGAGAGCTAGACCAGAGACTATATAGGGGATAGGGCAACATTTGGTACACACCCTTGGTCTATAATGTTGTATTGTAACCTACAGTCAATGTAGGTTTAACCCTCTACTCCAGGTTGTGTATAGTTACAGAAATATAAATTCCCAGTAACACCTGTAAATATATAGATTCCCCGGTTTATCTGTACATTTACCAGTATGAAGGGAAAGGTATAGATTTTCCAGGAAATGTATAGATTTTCAAAAAAAATTGTAGATATCCCGATTTCCCAATTATGGCCTCGAAGACATCTCAAGAATGTCCACTTTTGGAAAGACACAAGGTTTTTCTCATCTTCTCTAACCATATACTGTATATCATACCTAATTTGTGTATCCAGACATTTCTGGATTAGATGTCTAGATTTCGTGCTGTAAATCTTATGACATGGTGATGGTGAATGTCGTATTCAACCTCACCCAGGTCACACCAGGTTCACTCTGTCACAACAGAGTGTATACTTACATTTCTCTCTCGTTTCTTTCTCTCTCTCGCTCTTCCAACCTCCCTTTCTCTTGTCTCTCCCTCTCTCTCGCTCTCTCTCCATCGCTCTTCTCTCTTTCAAATTCTAAAATGCTTTATTGGCATAAGAAAAGTACTTGCGTTGTCAGGAAAAACAATGTTGAACAATTCAACAAGACATGGATGACATGTAGAAACATTAATCTGAACTAGAATAGCTAATTAACATATAACAATAATAATAATACATTTATTCAAATTCAAATATAGCGCTTTTCAAAGAATCTCAAAGTGCTTCAAAGCAAAAAAACAACATAACATCATGGGATGGACAGTCATTAGAAAGTTCATGGCTTGAGTGGTCATCTGAGGGAGGTGGTCAAGCGGTAAGAAAAAGTCCAGAGGCAGGCAGGCAGCAAGCGCGGTCTCATCAAGGTGTCTCGCTGTCTCTGGCTTATCCGTTGTAGACCTCGGATTAAGTTTGAGCTAAACCACTGCGGTGCGTGGACTCCGTAGTAGCTAGCTAGCTAGCTACTCCTTCGCTACTATCAAAATGAAGGGGCACCCACTTGGATGACTACGGCAGTTACGTGGTGCCAGAAAGCACACCACGTGTCAATAATAATTCAACATCTCTCTCCCTCTCTTCTCTAGCTCAGTGGGAACGTGTGATAACATTATGAAATGTGTAACCTTACATGTCGCTCGCTCTCTCTCCCTCCCCTCCAGCTGAGTGCCAACGTGCTGATCTTCCTGTGCACCAACATGATAGGTATCTGTACCCACTACCCTGCTGAGGTATCGCAGAGACAGGCCTTTCAGGAGACCAGGGGGTACATCCAGGCCCGGCTCTACCTACAGAGAGAGAATCAGCAACAGGTAGGCTGCACACACACACACACACACACAGGCATACATTTACACAAGCCATTACACTTGTTGACCTAACTATATTTTCAAATTATTGTGGGTCAACAATATAGAGTATTTCTGAATGCCTCTATACTCTACCAACATGTTCCCACGCAGTATTCCAACGAATGACTGCCACTCAAGGCAGTGACTCATTGAGGTGTCTAGCTGTTGAAACACATGAAAGGGAATGGGTTGAGTGCTTTTCTCTCACTTCTCTGTCTCTCGCTCTCTCTCTCTCTGTCTCTCTCTGTCTATCATACACATTCTCCAGGAGCGCCTGTTGCTGTCGGTGCTGCCGAGGCACGTTGCCATGGAGATGAAGGCAGATATCAACGCCAAGAAGGAAGATATGATGTTCCACAAGATCTACATCCAGAAACATGACAACGTCAGGTAACCATGGACACACACCCTTTCCCTCTGCCGTAACCATGGACACACACTGACCATTTCACTCTCTTCCGCAACAAGTGGTGCTGAGGTCAAAATGTGACACATCTGTATTGGCTCAAATGACAAAACTGCCGCAGTTACTCAAATCCTCTTAAAGCACATTAAAGGAAAGGATCCAAGGACTGCTTCCTCCAATGAACTTTGAGAGGAATTGAGGAAACAAGGATGGAGGAAGCAAGCATTTGAAAGCCAGTAACGTTTTCAGACACTGCCTTGGGCCCATATCCACAAAGTATCTGGGTAGGAATGCTGATCTAGGATCAGTCCATGCTATCTTGTTAAGTATTAACTAAAACACTAAACTGATCCTAGGTCAGCACTCCTACTCTGAGTTGTTTTGTGGACCCTGGACTACCTGATCTAACACCACCAGCCTCTTGACCCAGATATTAGTCTAAACTCTATTCAATCACCATCAAGATGTGTTGAATTAACACTGTGAAACTCCCCAGACGTTCTCTCTCTATCGGTCTGTCTTCTATCATGTTGTTGTTGATGTTATTATTATTATTGAGTCAGAACATTGATCAAGAGGGCAACAGCGCCATCTGTCATCTCTCCCCTAGAAGTGTCAACGTTCCAGTTGTTTTTCCTCTTCCTTGTAATTATTACCACAAATTAGAAAATGAGAATCGTGCTGAGATGTCTTCACTGGGGAGGGAGGACTGAAGGTGACCTATATGAGTCCAGACGAAAAGCTGAACAGAATAAATGGCTCTCTATCTCAACAAGAGATGGAGGAAGGGAGCAGACAGGCTGGTAGGCGCATGACCATGCTAATGATGGGTTATTGATCTGTCTCTCCCTCTCTCTCTCCCTCTTTCGTCCTCTCTTTTTCTCCCTCTGTCATACAATCTTTCTTACTCCCGCTTTCTCTCTCTCGCTCTCTCTCTATCTTTCTTTCTCTCTCCGTCTCTCGCCATCCAACAGTATACTGTTTGCAGACATCGAAGGATTCACCAGCCTGGCATCACAATGCACCGCACAAGAGTTGGTCATGACACTGAATGAACTTTTCGCTCGCTTCGACAAACTAGCTTCGGTGAGCAGTTAGACATCATATAATCAGTCACTTCAACCCCGTTCGTCAGATTTCAAACATATTATAGATGTACTCTTTACTTTTAAATTGTGGATTTTGCATCGCCCATAGTGACGTGTAATTCATTGGCTACTGGCCACTTACATTTGTGTTGTGTAATGCTCCATAATACATTTAACATTTTACGTATAAACTACTCCCTAACCCTGAACCTGTGGTTGTTTGCGGCACATGTTTGTGTGTCCTATAGGAGAACCACTGTCTGAGGATCAAGATCCTTGGAGACTGCTACTACTGTGTGTCTGGACTGCCTGAACCCAGGGCCGACCATGCACACTGCTGTGTGGAGATGGGAGTGGACATGATAGAGGCCATCTCGTGAGTCACACACACTAATGAATAACCTACTTTGAATTAGTAAGAAGCACACTTTGGCTTGTCTGGAATCTATCGTAACAGGGGGTTTTCGGTGTGTGTGTGTGTGTGTGTGTGTGTGTGTGTGTGTTTGTCTCCCTGCAGGCTGGTGAGAGAGGTCACAGGGGTCAATGTGAACATGCGTGTGGGTATCCATAGCGGCCGGGTCCACTGTGGGGTGCTGGGACTGAGGAAGTGGCAGTTTGACGTGTGGTCCAACGATGTCACTCTAGCCAATCACATGGAGGCAGGGGGTGCGGCAGGGTAAGCCCCTCCCACCACCAACACACCATAGAAAACTCCTATAGGGTTGCACTTGATCTACTGCTAACCATTTAGTTGAGCATGCAAGTTCAAGCCTTTATTGTCCATTTTTTGGTTAAAAAGTAAACATTTGTCTTTGGCTTACAGGCATATGGCTCAGACACATCACAATTAATAACAAATAGAGGATAAAACACACGCTTGATAATACAATACATCTAACTAGATGTGGGGCATCATAATAAAGTGTTAGTATTGATTACACTCTTGCTGGTATTGCAGTCCTCGAGATTCAAAATGTCCTCTGATGTACTGTGTCAATGTGACCCCTGGTCCTTGTGTGTATGTGTGTGTGTGTTACTAGGCGTATCCACATTACCAAGGCCACCCTACAGTACCTGAATGGGGACTATGAGGTGGAGCCGGGGTTCGGAGGGGACAGGAATGCCTATCTGAAGGAGAACAACATCGAGACGTTCCTGGTGCTGGGGTGCAGCCAGAAAAGGGTCTGTTGTTTATTTAACGAGTTAAATCAATCATTTTTCCATTTATACTAGGAAAAATAATTGTTTATTGTCCATTGTCAGTTTCAGATCACAGAAATTCTTCATTTCCTTTAGTTATCCATTTATTCATTGGTTTCCTCTTCTTCTCCTGGATGGTACTTATCGTTAATTATTCATTGAATTATCAAAAAGAATGTGTATTGTTCAAAATCTCTGTCAGAATCTATGTTGGTAATAGTATAGAATTTTGGGGGGGATAAAGAAATACTGTGTAACAACATTCAAATGTCCAGTGTGAATAAGGTCCATTGGTGTGGTCATTTCCCTCCCTGCAGAAAGAGGAGAAGGCAGCGATGGCCAAGAGTGCCATGATGCAGCGGGTACGTGCCAACTCCACTGAGGGCCTGATGCCACGCTGGGTACCCGACACAAGGTTCTCCAGGACCAAGGACTCCAAGGTCTTCAGGCAGATGGTGAGAAACTGATGACCTGAAATGGTCTGAGAGCAAAGGATAACTCTATATAGCTAGGATTCCATCCAATAGGCGACAGATTTTCATGCGAATATTCTAAAATCTGCATCAAGAAAATATGTGCATTTTCCCACCAGAGGTATTTCCACCCAACTGACTTGTTGCGGATTTAAAAAATCAGTGCGTGATTACGTGGTGCACACAAAATGTACTTTTTGGCTTAAGTTTACATGTACCGAATAAAAAAAATCTAAAGTTCAATGTGTTTCCATCGCATTTTCAACTCCGCTGATAGTTTTGTCACAAAAAACTGTTGCGTTAAATAGCAAATGTGCCTACTCTGGTTTTAGTATGTGCACTCTAGCTAACAGCTTCCAGATAGTGCGGGTAGGCTAGTCTACATGATGAGATTCTTATGGATAAGAGAGTGAATGCTTTTATTTGTCTAACCAGAACAAGACCCTCGATATTTATTGGAAAGGAGCATCAAGCTCATCACCTTGCACTTTCACCACCTTGTGCAGTTCATCATTTATTTCACCTGTAGCCTAATAAACTGCATGGTTTCACGAGTTTTAGTGGGAGGACCACATCACTTGACTCCACCATTTTCTGCGTAATTAATGAATTGTATCGACACAAAAAGTTCCCACCATGTCGAACAAACAAATTATCTGTCGACATTTATGAAATTGTACCAAAACTTCCTGTTTCCATCACAGCGATTGTGATTTTTTTTTATTATACGGTATGACTTTACTCACATAAAATGGTTAATGTTTTTGTCTAGCAGCCTAAGCTTTAATCATGTGCGTAATACAAGCCTCAAGCCTCTAAAACAGCCAATGGAAAACTGAAATCATGTATCGATCAGTATAGATCCAACACCACCTCACAAGCGGGAGTTATTTACACAGCTCCGCTGTGGTTAAAGGGGTAATCCACAGTTGCTATATACATATTTTGAGTTATAAATTAATTATATATACGCATTTCTTCTTGAAGAATATAACTTATAAATGCCTCATGAGCTCAGTTCAACTCTCATACTCATCATAACCCAAAATATAAGCTTGTTTTACCACAATGTTTGTAAACAAATTAAATGTAAACAAACATTGTGTATAGCTTCAAAATATGCATAAAACTATCATTTCGATATCTTGGATGGTCAGTCTTTGCATCAATAGCTCTGTCTACGAATTTATGTGGTTACATTTCTCCAGGCCCATCCCTCAGCTTTTTACCAAAACAGAGGCAGGGTGTACCCTTTGTTATTGTTTCAATCGCAGATTGCCCCTTTAATGTACACCCAACACTCAATGGAAGTTAGTGGCCAGTGGCAAACAGCTAGTCTAACACTTGTTATTGACTCTGATATGATTCACAACAACAATGCTTCAGATCTGATCAGTCTAGCAGGGCTGCATCTCCATTATCATTTCTCCTCTCTTCCTGTTCTCAACCTCTCTCCTTTCCCCTCTCTTTCCTCACACCCTACACTTCACCTGTCTTCTCCTGTTCTCTCTCCTCTTCTTTCCTCTCCTCTTCTTCTCACCCTCTCTCCAAACTCACTTCCCTTCCACTTCTCAACTTCTGTCATCTTGTTCCTCTCCTTCTCTTCTCTTTTCTCCTCTTCTCATTACCTCCCTTCCCCTCGCTCTCTCTTCTTTTCTGAGGGGTATTGCCCAGGGGGAGGAGGGTGTAACTTTAATCCTACAGCATTAATTAAAACATCAGTCTGGCTCCCAGGGATTAACTGTGCAGATGTCTGAGTCTGGCGGTATGTGATTTTCACTGGCTTGGTTACACTGTGGTTTTCACTGGCTACGTGTCTAAAACATCGCTCTCTCTCATCCATTCTTCTCTCTCTCCTCTTTCTTTCTCTCTCTCTCTCTTATCCATTATTCTCTCTCTCTCTCTCTATCTCTCTCTCTTTCTCTCTCTCTCTCTCTCTCTCTTTGTCTTCCTCTCACTTTTCCCAGGGTATCGATGAAACATCCAGACAAGACAAGTGAGTCCTATTTTGGCCCAGTAGTTGTTATCGGGTTACTGTGTGTGTACTCTGTGTTGTTGTAGGCATTGGCCAGTTTGTGTGTGTGTGTGTGTGTGTGTGTGTGTGTGTGTGTGTGTGTGTGTGTGTGTGTGTGTGTGTGTGTGTGTGTGTGTGTGTGTGTGTGTGTGTGTGTGTTTAATGTAGTAGTGTAGGCATTGGCCCATTGGGGACTGATTGGCACACTGTTAGTTATTGTTGGAGCTAAGTTTAGAGCAGACTGTTGGTTTTAGAGGGTCAGAGTGAGTCCAGCACTAATTCCCTATTGGCTCTTAATCACTGCCTATCACAGAGGTAGACCTGGGTTCAAATAGTATTTGTTTTCTTTCAATAAAACTCTTGATTGAGCAATGCCTGGGATGGAATGGAATAGTCTCAAAAGTGTAAAGTCTGCACATCTGTAAACAGGCTAAGAATTCAAATACTGTTTGATTTGTGCTTCTATCTCCATGTCTGTTGTCCTTGGCTGTCTGTCCCCGTGACCCTGTCTGTTGTCCTTGTCTGTCTGTCTGTCTCCATGACCCCGTCTATTGTCCTGTCTCCCTGTTTGTAGCCGCTGTGCCCAAGAGGCCCTGAACCCTGAGGATGAGGTGGATGAGTTTCTGGGCCGAGCCATCGACGCCCGCAGCATAGACCAACTCCGTAAAGACCATGTCAAGAAGTTCCTCCTCACCTTCCAGACTAAAGACCTGGAGAAGAAGGTCAGAGGAGAAATGTTAACACTGTTTAAGTTCAGTATGATGCGTTGTGATTTGTTGATTGAGTTAATGATTCATTGATTGATTGATTGATTGGACTGTTAAAATACATATGAACCCACTCCAGACCAGGAGACATCACATACGTTACAAAATGATAAAGAAAGCACAATAAAGCCTGAAGGATTCCCCCCCCCCCCCCCCCGTTGTGGTCCTCCTTGTTGTGTTAACAGCTTGCTGCTGCAGCTAGTAGTTACACAACTGCTAATTGTATTATTCCTTCTCCCGATGATGTTTTCAGTACTCTAAGAAGGTGGATGATCGTTTTGGAGGCTACGTGGCCTGTGGTCTGTTAGTCTTCTGCTTCATCTGTTTCATCCAGATTATCATCTTCCCCCAGTAAGTCAATATCTTGAATTATACCTAACCTCTCTTCTCATTGTTTTTTAATATATATATTATTTTGTATTTATTAACCTTTCTAATTGTACCTGCATGGAACTAAACTAGGCTGCTGGTTGGTCTGGTTGAACCGCTACGGGGTAGCCCGCTCAAAGGACAGCCTTTTTAACAGTATTAAACCTATCAAAGACAATATACTGAATTCATGTAGTAATGTACTGAATAGTAGCCTATGGTACATTTAATTTGGTGCAGTATGGGACTTCCGGTAAGATGTATTCTTCTTTTTCTCTGCAGCACTCCCCTCATGCTGGGTCTTTACATCAGCATCTTCATCCTCCTCGTCAACATCCTCTTCATCTGTGCCATCTACTCCTGCATCAAGGTACGGGACAAGGGCCACCATTTTCTAATCGTATTATCACCCTTTCATAGCAATGTAGCCAAAAGTTGGCATTTGTTATGATGATGCGTTATATTCTTCAAGAATCCATGTGGAAATAGAATTTAAATGACCAGAAAACATATTCCCCAGATCCCAGGCTGTATCATTTAATCTAAGAGGAGGACTAGGATGAATTATTCTCTTTCTTTCTCTCTCTGTCTCTCTGCCCCCCTCCTCCTCCCAGCTCTTCCCGGCTGCATTGCAGACGCTGACGAAGAAGATCGTCCAGTCTCGTACCAATAGTACCCTGGTGGGGGTCCTCACCATCATACTCCTCTTCATGTCTGCCTTCGTTAACATGGTAGGGACCACTATTTGCTTTCCCGGTCATGTACAATAACAGTGTAGTTAGAATTGCAGGTAATTAAACGTTTCCTTTTTAAAACATTGTACAGTACTGTGGCATAGGTTTTTTGTGACAAGCTATCAGTAGAAGATGATAGAGCGCCGTGTTGCGCGAACATTGTGAATAATTCTCCCAATAGTGCCTGCAACGGTAGTAGTTCAGTTTGACATCCGTGTGTTTGGGTTTCTCTGTTGGTTGACATGTGTAGCTCTCCCTTTAGTTTACCTGTGACAGAGAGGGCCTGGTGGACTGTGTGGTGCGTGAGCGTAACCTGTCCTCCAGTTTGGTGACTCTGTGTCTACTACACAACCTGACACAGTCGGCACAGGACGGACTGACCCTGTGCCCCAGCCAGCCCATGCCATGCCACTTCCCTGAGGTGAGCCCAGCAGGGACGCTAGTGGGTGGTGTGAGTGCGGTGTGAATACTGTATGTAATAACATTGTTATAATTTGCTACACCCCCCCCCCCCCCCCCTCCTCCAGTATTTCTGCTACAGTGTTCTCCTGACCCTGCTGGCCTGCAGTGTGTTCCTCCACATCAGCAGTATAGGCAAGCTGGCCCTTATGGTGCTGATCCAGGTCACCTTCCTGTTGCTCGTGGAGTGGCCCCAGGTGACCCTGTTCGACAACGCAGATCTGCTGCTCACCGCCAACACCCTGTGAGTTAACACACACACACACCCTGTCACTAACTGGAGCCTACTGTTCGCCCACCTCACAGTATTTGTTCAAGTAGTACTTGTTTTCGTTCAAATACTTAAGCTGCACTAGTTGATAAAGTTGCATGGAATAGTCCCGAAAGTGCAAACCCTGACCATATGGTACTCAAGGCAGGTTGAATCACGTTGCAGTCCACATTACAAGCTTAAAAGCGCAAGTATACAATTCTAGTCAATGTGAACTTGTGTCTACCTTTCTGGTGTGCAAAGCACAAATGTCTTGTCAAGTGTTGAAGGTATTTAATCAATTTGTGTTATGTTTTTGCCCGTAGCTCTTTCACACCTTTGAATGACTCTCTAGATTGGTTTCCTAGTTTCAATGAAACAGTTACAGAGACGTGGTAAGTTCATTGTTATCTTTTGGTCTTCTCTTTTAGTATTTTGGTCAGTGTACTGTTACCATGTCCATGTTAGTGTGCGTGTCTACTCTTAGACTGAGTCCATCCTCCCTCTGTCTCCCCCTCAGCCAGAAGTGTGATTGATTGATTACAGTGGCAGTTCATGCCCATCAAGATTAGAGAGACCAATTTTAATTTTATGAGCATGGCCTCATATTCCATTCACCCAGCTCAGTGTAACAGCGATAGGTTTAGGCTACTACAGTACATGATACTAAATGTTCCCCTATAGTATACCTACCAATCATGGGGTTGTTACAACCTAGCCTACAAATGAACATTTGTAACGTAGGTGAACAGGTCGATAGATAAATTGGAGAAATCATGATGACATACAGTGACACAAACAATACCGCCTTGCACACTCTTGCCTGCATCTAGCAGGTGTAATTATTAGTCCAAACAGTTGCAAAACATTCCATTTTCAACTAAAACAAGAGATTCTATTGGACAAATTCAGGTAGGTCTGTTTAATTAAGAAACTTTTTGCAACAGAATCGTCGGAATGAATACACCCCTGATCACCCGCAAACACAGTTCACTTTCATAGCAGCCACATACAGCATCATCGCATCTACGCGCTCTCCTCTAACTTTTCCATCAAAAAACCTCTCCAAGCCAAACCTTTACACCATACGGTTACTGCTAGAGCATACATCATTGTCACCATATTAACGTCATAGTCAACAAACTAGAACTAACGCGTTAGTACACCCACAATCCAATCCATGTGTCAAATCACGCAGTACATGTAGCACAAGCAGTTTAGCAGTTAAACCGGCGGTGGCAATACATTTCTAAAACTGAAAGCTTACCTTGACTTAGAAGAGTTGCGGTGTTGGATAGCTTTAGCCAGCTAGCTAACATAAACAGCATTCCTCTTTGTTTGAGTCAGGTTGTTGAGTAGGCTAAATCATCTGCATTAGCTAAACTAAAGGTAAACTAAAAAGAAAAAAAACATGAAATATAGCTAGCTCTCTCTCTCTGCTGCTTCTTATTTAAACATTGTTATATTGTTGTTAAACTTCAAATATTTTCATTCTCTCTTTTTTGAGTCAAGTACTCACCACATTTTATGCACTGCAGTGCTAGCTAGCTGTAGTTTACCGGTATGCTTTCAGTACTAGATTTATTCTCTGATCCTTTGATTGGATGGACAAGATGTTAGTTCATACTGCAAGAGATCTTATAGGTTGGAGGACGTCCTCCAGAAGTTGTCATACTTACTGTGTAAGTCTATGGAAGGGGGTGAGAACCATGAGCCTCCTAGATTTTGTATTGAAGTCAATGTACCCAGAGGAGGATGGAAATTAGCTTATTTTTAATGTTTCACTATTTGTATTTTTCTGAAAATGGTCCTCCCCTTCCTCCTCCAAGGAACCTCCACTGATTTATTACTTGATTCATTGCTTGATTGATTGATTGTCGTCCTGTCTCCCTCCCCTCAGCCAGGAGAGTGTGACCAAGGTGTCTCTAAAGGTCATGACCCCTGTCATCCTGACGGTGTTCGTCCTGGCTCTTTACCTACACGCTCAGCAGGTTGAGTCCACTGCACGCCTCGACTTCCTGTGGAAGCTGCAGGTAGGACCTGGCACCACACACATACACACTCACTAAGATTGTGAACGTTTAGAAATTGGGATCCTTAACGTTAAGCTTATTTTTTCTATTTTTTCCCACAAACGTTTTTTTGTGGGGGAAAAAGACAAGAGATACAGATTACCAAGACCTATGCACACCATGGTTCTTTCTGCCTGCCCCCTCCTCTCTCCCTCGTGCTGGCAGCATTGCATTAGTAGAAACCAAGACAGTTCTCAGGGAAGTCCTGGTTGTCGCATCGTCTGGGGAAATTTTAGCTAACCCTTTCCTAACCTGGCATGTTAATTCTCCTAACCTGCCACGTTAATTTCCCTAACCTGCTCTATAAATTCTCCTAACCTGCTACGAAAAGTCACTTCTGCTAGTCAAAACCGGCAGACCTGCCGTGAGAACAGTCTTGGTTCCCACTAATGCTAATGGTGCGAGTGTGTGTTCAGTCTTCGGTCTGTTGCGTGTAAAATATCCTAACTTATTCATTGATAATAGGCTCTGCTTTACTGAAGTTGCGAGACATTGCAAGCCAAGAAATTGCAAGATACAGCATTCCATTGCGAGATACACCTTTATATTTCTGATAGATAGGCCTAGTGCACGGTTCTGATTCTGTCTGCCTGGTGGCTGACCTGTCTATACTGTGCCCCTGTGCCCCTCTCTCTCTCCGTCCCTCGCTAGCTTGCTATGAAAGACAAGTGTTTGTATTCTCTGAAGTACGGCAACTAATCAGTCTCCTCTGTTTCAAAAATACTGAATCTTGACACTCAGAAATGGGGTCTGTGCAAAGAATAAATTATTTTGGAGAGTCGACTCTCCACCATTGCATCATCGTCGTTAACAGTTGGAAAAAACGCAGGGAAAAAATATGTATTCACATCCCTCACACACACACACGCCTCGACTTCCTCTGGAAGCTAGGTAGGACCTGGCACCCCCCCACACACTCGTCCAGCAGGTAGAGTCCACATGCCTCGGTTGTTGTATCTGGTGACATCACTCAGCAGACCTCAGCCTTTCTCTGTAGATAGTGGTTGCAGCAGAGTGACTTTTAATCTCGACTCTGGTCTACGTTCAGTGGAATACTAAACGCCAATCAGCATTTTCGGTTCCTTTCAATACCTATAGACAGACAGCAATGAGGTTGCCCTATTAATCATTTAATCACTTTCTCATCCCTTTTAACAAACCATTTCCCCATTCCCCGGTGTCTGTCCCCTCCAGGCTACAGAGGAGAAAGAGGAGATGGAGGAGCTTCAGGCCTACAACCGCCGCCTCCTCCACAACATCCTACCTAAAGACGTGGCCGCCCACTTCCTGGCGCGGGAGCGGCGTAACGACGAGCTCTACTACCAGTCCTGTGAGTGTGTGGCCGTCATGTTCGCCTCCATCTCCAACTTCTCTGAGTTCTACGTGGAGCTGGAGGCCAACAATGAGGGAGTGGAGTGTCTCAGGCTGCTCAATGAGATCATCGCCGACTTTGACGAGGTGAGAGAGAATAATCTGTATAAATAAAGGAAGGGAAAGGTCGGGGAGGGAGGAGAGGGAGAATGGGGGAGAGCGGAGAGACAATGAGGGGATGAGTCTTTGAGATTACCGAACGAGATTGTCGCAGACTTTTACGAGGTGGGAGATAGGAGGAGGTGGGAGGGGAGAAAGGGGTGGTCTTGAATAAAATCCACAAAGTCACCAAGAGAAAGAAAGAATAGCGATTGATATAGCTGAGTCGTTCTATGAATAGAGTACATTTTGGGTAGTGTAACTTGCACCTAATTTTGAACATTTTGTCATAAAAAAACCATATTTACCCATCTCAAGGGGTTAATAATTTTTAAAAAGACTAATAAGTGTTGACAGGGTTGAGGTTTTCATCTTAAATCAGCCATAAATCTCCGTCACTGGGGGAATGGAAACTTGCTGTGTGCAACAGGAAGGGGCAATTGTATGCAAGCTTCACCAAAAATGTTAAATACATTTTAAAAATCTGGCCGTATCTAGTTGTCTGTTCTTTCGACCAATCGAATAAAAAAATGTAACCTGACCCAACTCTTCTGCTCCTGCTGGCTTTAGCAGATTCTGCCATCACTCTCCTGAAGTTGCCGGTAATAGTTTACACGAGGAGTCGGCAACCTTTTCTCATGTGAAATTCCAATATATCTTACCATTTATACCAATCTATGTGCCAGTTATGGTTTTCATATGCACATTTTTGTTTAAACAGTTTAATGAAGTGAAAAAATGAATGAGCACAAATTGGCGGGAAAGAGCGCATTCTGGAGAGAGAAGTGCATCTGGGCACATGGTCAATCCGACGTCTGCATTGGCCATAAAGCATTTACGGTGATACGGCCTCAGCAGAAGTCAGGGCATACATACTTCTTGAGCTTCGTGGAGCAGTGTGGAGCAGTTGTAGGAAGTGGAAGTGTTTTCTACAGGATGTACCGCCCCCACCTACCGTCAACCAATCATGTCAATGCTGAGTTATACAGAACCCTCGGCATTGTTACAACATTTGGGAGGCGGTACAGAGCTCGATTTGGCCTCTGCATGCCTCTGGAGGCTCCAGAGGCTCCGACCACATTTTCGGATTAAGCTAAAATGTGCTTTTAGTCTTGGCCTCTGCAATGGATTAGATCACTGAGATGTGCGCAAATATACATACAGTACCAGTCAAAGTTTGGACACACGTACTCAATCCAGGGTTTTTCTTTATTTTCACTATTTTCTACATTGAAGAATAATAGTGAAGACATCAAAACTATGAAATAACACATATGGTATCATGCAGTAACCAAGAAAGTGTATATTTTATATTTGAGATTCTTCAAAGTAGCCGCCCTTTGCCTTGATGACTGCTTGCACACTCTTGGCATTCTCTCAACCAGCTTCATGAGGTAATCACCTGGAGTGCATTTCAATTAACAGGTGTTAATGCGTTTGAGCCAATCAGTTGTGCTGTGACAAGGTAGGGGTGGTATACAGAAAATAGCCCTATTTGGTAAAAGACGAGGAGTCCATCATTACTTTAAGACATGAAGGTCAGTCAATCCGGAACATTTAACGGAACATCAATCCGGAAATTTTTACGTTTCTTCAAGTACAGTCGCAAAAACCATCAAGCACTATGATGAAACTAGCTCTCATGAGGACCGCCACAGGAAAGAAAGACCCAGAGTTACCTCTGCTGCAGAAGATAAGTTCATTAGAGTTAACTGCACCTCAGATTGCAGCCCAAATAAATGCTTCACAGAGTTCAAGTAACAGACACATCTCAACATCAACTGTTCAGAGGAGACTGCGTGAATCAGGCCTTCATGGTCGAATTGCTGGAATAAAAACACTACTAAAGGTCACCAATAAGAAGAAGAGACTTTCTTGGGCCAAGAAACACGAGCAATGGATATTAGACCGGTGAAAATCTGTCCTGTGGTCTGATGAGTCCTAATTTGAGATTTTTGGTTCCAACCGCCGTGTCTTCGTGAGACGCAGAGTAGGTGAACGGATGATTTCCGCATATGTAGTTCCCACCGTGAAGCATGGCGGAGGAGGTGTGATCGTGTGGGGGTGCTTTGCTGGTGACACTGTGGGTGATTTATTTAGAATTCAAGGCGCACTTAACCAGCATGGCTACCACAGCATTCTGCAGCGATACGCCATCCCATCTGGTTTGGGCTTAGTGGGACTATCATTTGTTTTTCAACAGGACAATGACCGAACACACCTCCAGGCTGTGTAAGGGCTATTTGACCAAGAAGGAGAGTGAGGGAGTGCTGCATCAGATGACCAGGCCTCCACAATCACCCGACCTCAACCCAATTGAGATGGTTTGGGATGAGTTGGCCCGCAGCGTGAAGTAAAAGCAGCCAACAAGTGCTCAGCATATGTGGGAACTCCGTCAAGACTTGGAAAAGCTGGTTGCGAGAATGCCAAGAGTGTGCAAAGCTGTCATCAAGGCAAAGGGTGGCTACTTTGAAGAATCTCAAATATAAAATACTATATGATTTCATTTGTTATTTCATAGTTTTGATGTCTTCACTATTATTCTACAGTGTAAAAAAATGTAAAAATTAAGAAAAACCCTTGAATGAGTAGGTGTGTCCAAACTTTTGACTGGTACTGTATATATATTTGTTACTGCTCGACTAAAACAATGTCGGTTGACCAACAGCCTAACAAGCAGACAATCGACCAGTCAACTAATTGGGGTCAGCCCTAAGGCTATCTATCTATGGTTTGACATGTTATGCCCGACGTGCTCAGTTTTCCACCCCAAAACACCAGAAAATTGCCAGAAAGAGTAGAAACAGCTCACCTACACTATGATTTGAATATTAAATGTTCAATGTTTTACATTATTTTTTAAAGGAATAGTTTCAAATTTTTGAGTAAAGTGGATTCAAATCTTCTTCGATGTCGGAAAAACATGACGAGGGACAAAATGCCGCTATATTCATATAAAAAAATTGAATTTATTGAATGTTTCATGTGGTCTATTTTAAACAGGAATTAATTTAATATAACAGGCTTTTAAAGTTCAATATTGGTGCACAATTTCTACCTAAAGTATCAAAGGGATGCAAAATGTACTCTATTTATGGAACGACCCAGCTATTATAGTATGGTTTGTTATTGTGTGCGTTTTGGCACTGCTTGTAACTCCCTCCCTTTCCACCAATGACTCGCCTTTGTCTACCCCCCGACTGCCCAGATCATCAGTGAGGACAACTTCCGTCAACTGGAAAAGATAAAGACCATCGGTAGTACCTACATGGCTGCCTCTGGCCTCAACGACTCTACCTACGACCGTGAGGGACGATCACACATCCTGGCTCTGGCAGACTATGCTATGAGACTCAGGGAACAGATGAAGTACATCAACGAACACTCCTTCAATAACTTCCAGATGAAGATAGGTGAGTCCCTGGACCTATAGTAGAGATGGGGGTGGGATGGTAGTAGTAGTATTAGGAGTAGGACTAGCCATGAGACTCAGGGAACAGATGAAGTACACCTACAAACACTCCTTCAATAACTTCCAGATGAAGTGGTATTACATGTGTGGCAAAGTGTCCCTTTGTAAAGACAACACACAGAGTAAGATTCAATTCTGGTTAGGGCTGCAGTAGTCTATCATTAGTTGACTATTTGAATCAGATGTGTTGTACTGGAACAAAAGCCGGCACATGTTGCAGCCCTCTAGGACAAAATTTACAGGTTTACTTCTAGATGGGTGAAGTGGTGCAATGCAGGCAGGCAGGTTGACTGTGTCTTGTTTCCTCATGCAGGTCTCAACATGGGTCCAGTGGTGGCAGGGGTGATCGGGGCCAAGAAGCCCCAGTATGACATCTGGGGGAACACTGTCAACGTGGCCAGTCGTATGGACAGCACAGGAGTCCCAGACTGCATACAGGTAGATATACCTACTTTGTCTGATATTAAGAATTACTGTACATATCTTTGGTGTCCACTGTATGTTAGACATGTCATTGAGAGTCATACAATGTTCACCCATTTAAAACTTATTTAAATGCTATATTAATCTGTCAATGAAATTCATTGGATGATGGTCCCCCTTTTGCTGCTATAATAGCCTCCACTCTTCTGGGAAGGCTTTCCTCTAGATGTTGGAACATTGGGGAACCTGCTTCCATTCAGCCACAAGAGCATTAGTCGAGCGCTGATGTTGGGCGATTAGGCCTGGCTCGCCGTCTGCGTTCCAATTCATCACAAAGGTGTTCGATGTGGTTGAGGTCAGGGTTCTGTGCAGGCCAATCAAGTTCTTCCACACCGATCTCGACAAACCATTTCTACTGTATGCTAGAGCGTTAAGATTTCCCTTCACTGGAACTAAGGGGCCTAGCCCGAACCATGAAACAGCCCCAAACCACTATCCACCAAACTTTACAGTTGGCACAATGCATTCGGCAGGTAGCGTTCTCCTGTCATCCGCCAAACCCAGATTCGTCCATCGGACTGCCAGATGGTAAAGCGTGATTTATCACTCCAGAGAACGTGTTTCCACTGCTCAAGAGTCCAATGGTGGTTAGCTTTACACCACTCCAGCTGAAGCTTGGCATTGCGCATGGTGAACCTAGGCTTGTGTGCGGCTGCTCAGCCATGGATTCCCATTTCATAAAGCTCCCGACAAACAGTTCTTGTGCTGTTGTTGCTTCCAGAGGCAGTTTGGAACTCGGTAGTGAGTGTTGCAACCGAGGACAGGCAAAACATTTTTTACGAGCCTCAGCACTCAGTGGTCCCGTTCTGTGAGCTTGGGGCCTACCACTTCGCGGCTGAGCTGTTGTTGCTGTTGTTGCTAGCAAGGCATAGATTGGACAAACTGACTTGTTGGAAAGGTGGCATCCTATGACGGTGCTACGTTGAAAGTCACTGAGATCTTCAGTAAGGCCATTGTACTGCCAATGTTTGTCTATGGAGACTGCATGGCTGTGTGCTCGATTTTATACACCTGTCTGTCAGCAACGGGTGTGGCTGAAATAGCCGAATCCACTAATTTGAATGGGTGTTCACATACTTTTGTATATATAGTTGTCGTGTCTTTACTATCATTAAATTGAAGACTTAGTTTTTATCAAAGATTCCTGTAATTAGTATTACGTGATTAAACTGAATAATCATGTAACTGTAATCAACTAGGAAGTCGGGGCACCAAGGAAAATATTCAGATCACAAAGTTATAATTTCCTAAAATAACTTTTCAGATATTTTCATATCTTATCCATAGTCTTCTGATTAATGAATTATTTACTTTACCTCACGTTTGTCTCATTCCAAACATCGTAAATTGTTGGTTATCTGCACGAACCCAGTCTTCACTATGAGTCATCCATACATCAATTGTCTTAATCATTTATTTATTACTAACTAAGTAATTCACAGAAATGCATAAACAAACAAACAAAGTAAATATGGTTACAGTAAATAATAAGGGAATGTGCCCTAGTGGGCTAAACCGGCATCGCGGCTTGGTGGACAAAACGGGGAGTGGGGGTCAGCTGAGAAGTCACTACAGAGTTGATAATTATAACAATTGAAATGCTAATCCTTTGCACATGATGGCTCACTCATTCGGGAACAATTGAAATCAATATATATATTTACGCTCAGTGTGTCTTCTTGATCGCTGTTGAAAAGTTGGTTCTTTTGTAGAATTGTCCGTCTCTCTCTCTCTCTCTCTCTCTCTCTGTCGTGGTTATAGTGGATAGTTCAGAGTGACATTCATTCATGTTGTTGTAGAATGGATGTTTCGGCGGTTGTCGTTCTTCACGTTCAATGATACCGAATTCCAAGCTGCAGACTAGTAATTAATATCAAAGACTTGTTCTTATTCTGTCAGTATCGATAGTCTAAGAGTTTAACCACGTGGTATGGTTAAAACATTCAGCAATGATCTGCAACTTTCGTCCCCTCCTAATGGAGAAAAACATGGTCTCCTGATAATTTCTCAAAGTTGGGTTTTATTCGGAATTGCAGAAAAGGGGCTGTCCCAGGATGCCTGACCCTAACTGGGCTCAGGGGCGATCCTCTGATTTAGTTCAAATCAAAAGGGAATTGGATTTTCCTTCATTAAACAGTCCAAAATCATATTACACAATTTTACAAACAGTATCATACTCACTCATTCATCTTATACAACAATTAGATGTAAACCTCATATCTGAGGCTATTATATAAACAGTGTTATGGTAATGTGGCCACACCGTCTCCCATGAGCTTCCCCAAGTTGTAACAAACGGACTAGTTCGTAGCTGGATTCTTCACCGATCTTTTATACTTTCTCCGGAACATGAAATTTGTTCGTACCTCAAGTTCTGTGAGGTGGAAGAAATTCCTTTGTTCTCTATGAAAATTTACACTGCCTCTTATACTGTGTGGCCATGTGGCAGGGTCTTCTCCTCAGGAATTTACGACCTCTCTCTGACCACAGCAGCCTAGTTGAAGGAGGCAAGGGGGAGGCAGGGAGAGGGGGATGGGGTTGCTATACCCAAAGAGGTCAACGTCATGACATAGTATATGATGAACTCAATATAGCAATATAGATTGTGTCTCCTCCGTCCTCTATGATCAGTGCTACCACCTGCTGTATATAAAACCCTACTGCAGCGCAGTTTTTTGCAACTATGATTTATTACAAGGAACAAGAATTGTAACCAGATACCAAGTTCTCCACTTCAACCGAAGCTACAATTGTCATCATATACTTTTCCTTCCACCGTGTAGCGCCTTGGTCATCCTAGATAGAACAGAAAACAATAGGATAGCTGCTGTGTAGCTGTGGCTGACATTGTCTGTGGAGACGAGGTGGAGTGTCTCTGTGACGAATGACACGCGCGCGCACACACACACTTACCGTGTCCTTGTGTTGTCTTTTCCCAGGTGACCACAGACCTGTACCATGTCCTGGTAAACAAAGGCTACCAGCTGGACCACAGAGGCCTGGTCAAGGTGAAGGGGAAAGGAGAGATGACCACCTACTTCCTGACCAGCGGTCCCAATGGTACCCAGGGCAGTTAACGGACGGTCACGGGACTACCGCTGGCTGCTAATACATGAAGCGGAGAGAGATGGACAGGGAGCGAGGGGGGAGTGAGTGTGTGAGAAAAGAGAGCGAGAGGAGGGAGAGAGATGAGTAAAAAAAAGAAACAGTTCAAAGCCCTGAAGGAAATGTGTGTGTGTGTGTGTGTTTGTGTGTGTGTGTGTGTGTGTGTGTGTGCAATCATGTATTCTTATGCACACTACTTTAGGTTTGGGTCTCAAATGGCTCCCTGTATAGGCCCAGGGCCCTGGTTAAAATTAGTGCACCGTATAGGGAATACGGTGCCATATGGGACGCAAACCAGGAATTTTGTTCTCACTTCAAGGCTTTAGACACGAAGCTACTTGAAAGATATAATTAACGAATTATAGTGAAGACCTATTGCCTTAGAAGGAAATTACTGAACAAAAGGCTATATTTGTTTTGTTGTGAGCTACACAACAAATACTTCACATCCGGAGCTATTATTTATTTTTCACTGAAATGGAAGGATTTTTTTGTTGTCATGACGACCTTGTAACAAAAACTACATATGTATTATATGAAATATTCAAGGATGAGAAGGATGACAATGACCAAAGAACAAATGTTTTATTATGAGGGACTGACTCTACACACATCAACCAATTTCTGTTTGAAATGACTGCGGAAGGAACAACTGACATGACTGCGGATGGAACAACTGACATGACTGCGGATGGAACAACTGACATGACTGCAGATGGAACAACTGGCATGACTGCGGATGGAACAACTGACATGACTGCGGAAGGAACAACTGACATGACTGCAGAAGGAACAACTGACATGACTGCGGATGGAACAACTGACATGACTGCAGAAGGAACAACTGGCATGACTGCAGAAGGAACAACTGACATGACTGCAGATGGAACAACTGACATGACTGCAGATGGAACAACTGACATGACTGCAGATGGAACAACTGGCATGACTGCGGATGGAACAACTGACATGACTGCGGATGGAACAACTGACATGACTGCAGAAGGAACAACTGACATGACTGCAGATGGAACAACTGACATGACTGCAGATGGAACAACTGACATGACTGCAGAAGGAACAACTGGCATGACTGCAGATGGAACAACTGACATGACTGCAGAAGGAACAACTGGCATGACTGCAGATGGAACAACTGACATGACTGCAGAAGGAACAACTGACATGACTGCAGAAGGAACAACTGACATGACTGCGGATGGAACAACTGGCATGACTGCGGATGGAACAACTGACATGACTGCGGATGGAACAACTGACATGACTGCAGAAGGAACAACTGGCATGACTGCAGATGGAACAACTGACATGACTGCAGAAGGAACAACTGGCATGACTGCAGAAGGAACAACTGACATGACTGCGGATGGAACAACTGACATGACTGCAGAAGGAACAACTGACATGACTGCGGATGGAACAACTGACATGACTGCAGAAGGAACAACTGCAAACCTGTTGTTTTTTCAGCTTTTTCTTTCTTGTCGCTTTTGACAAGGGCCACGGAAAACAACGTCATTGTCTTTGATAGCGGCGAACACATTATTGTTTTTGACTTTGATATGCTTGCTAATATGAAAAGAGAGCTGAGAAATCTTGTCTTTGATTGTGCACTGTGAACGAAGAGAGACCACACACAAGCAGAGCAGCCTTGGATTGGATTTCTGTGTTCCTTTCAGGGCCTCTATTGTGTGCAGGGTAATTCTAACCCACATAAGGTTGTGGGTTCTCTTTTCTATGTATCATCAATGACATTCCCTCTCTAGATGTATTTTTTTGGTACAAGCCAAAACAAAAACTTTAGTGACGGACAAACAAACAACTGCATTGCTACCATGGTACCGGAGTGAGTGTTTTCATTGCTGTGAGATGTTTTATATGAAATAAGTGTGTGCGTGTGAGGCTAAGTGTATGCTGTTCTTTATCTTTAAAGGGGCATAATTTTTCACTGTGAGGTTTTTAAAGAATCTGTATGACAAGTGGGTGTGCATCCCAAATGACACCCTATTCCCTATATAGTGCACTACTTTTGATTGGAGCCCTATGGCCCCTGGTCCAAAGTAGTGTACTACATAGGGAATAGGGTGCCATTTTGGACGCACACATGCCAAATTGATGCTGCAAGGCTTATGCGTGTAGTTTTTATATCTTATACTTTGGAGTTGTGTGTTCATTCCTGATTTTATGTTTGTTGATTTGATTTAAATCACCTTTACTTCATGCCTTTTATTTTACTGTGATTATGATCACAATTCCATTCCAACCCTTAATGTCTAAAAACCCACAAATTGATTTTTTGAATCCAAATTTTGGATTGTGTTTAAAGGAGGTGGTAATCTACACACGGTGGGCCTATAGCCTACAGTACAATGTTACATGTACAGGAGAATACACAAAAGTTATCTGGTTGAACACTAGCTGTTAACTTGAAATAAGAGGTACATATAATGGTAGTATCTGTACTCCATAGTATTTGACACCATCCGATAGTATTGGTATTTAGCACATAGATGCTCTTTACCCCCCAAAGGAGTAGTTGAAACTCATCTTATGAATGTACAAAATATACTGTATGTCTATGGTGAAACTACTACTTATTATTGAAAGAAATTACCAGAAAACTAGTTTTAATGGTGCCAATACAGGCTCCCAGGTCAGGACAGGGACGTGGAAAGAGCTACTTCTGTATTATGTGAAGTACTATTGCTATTGAATAGAAATGAAGGTTTATGTCCCTTGATCCCACTTATCCCCCCAATACTGAGGCTCACTGTACTGTACCAGGGAGTAGGTTACAGTATGTAGGCCCTACCGTGGTGACTTGTGGTCTCTGTCTATCTATCTTCTTCCTCGACCTATGTCATGTTCATTAGGAACGGAAGAAAATAAGTGAAACAGGGAGGTACTACAGTACCTGAACTTGTCAAATAAGAAATGGCTTGTTTAGGTTTTTTGTGGCAAAACAGATTCCTACTGTGAACACGAGCCTAATGAACACGAGCCTGCTGATGCTGATCAACCTGTGTGTAGGAAGGAATGGTTCTCTGATTGAAGTTGTTTTGTTCCCCCTCTTTTCATTTTTTTCATCCTTTTCCCATTAGTTTCTTACTGTATTTGAGTTGAAAGGCCAACAAATACTGTTTGTTTGTTTTTCCATTCCAAAAATAACAATATAGCAGAATTGAAGAAATTAAATGGTTTGATTTCCCCTTAAAACTACATCAATACATTACTGTTTTGTGTTATTGATGATCATTTATTTATTATTATGTTACTATTCAGTGTCTTCCCCTAATCAATGTGCAATCTAGGCCTGTGTGTTTTTCTGCTGTTTCATTGCAATGCACATTTTATTAAAATAATTAGTTGGATAAGTTATTGGTAATGTCATGTTCATAATAATGGGTACCATGCCTTAAATCGCCCCTATACCTATGTAACTATACAGTAATAATACCTGCAATAACAAGACTATAGCTGTATAGGAATTTTTATGTAAATAGATGGGTTTTAGGATGGGAGTTAGCCTCGTTCCACGATCCTGATCCCATGAGCTAACATTCCGTTTCACTATATGGATTAAATGACAAGTTCACTTTTCTTTTCTTTTTTACCAATCTGTGTTTTGGATGTAAATGGCATGTTATAGAAGCATGGGGAAGTCTATTGCTGGTGGGCTAAGTTTCTTAAAACCAAGTGAAAATTGCAAAAAAAGAAAGTGTCTGGACACTTCGATGTCGATTATGGCAGCCCCCCGCACCTCTCTGATTCAGAGGGGTTGGGTTAAATGCGGAAGACACATTTCAGTTGAATGCATTCAGTTGTACAACTGACTAGGTATTCACCTTTCCCTTTTCTTTCCCTTTAACATTTCATATACATCCAAAATACAGATTTGGTCAAACAAAAGTGAACTTGTCCCTTAAAGTGAAACTAAACGAGAGCACAGTGGTCAGGATGGTGGATAGGGGCTAGTAGGGTTGGGAGTCAATTCCATTACAACTCCAGTCAATTCAGGAAGTATACTGAAAATCCAATTCCAATTATCTTCAATACTTTTCAATGAGGAAAATGTGGAATTATAATTAAGGTTAACTTTCTAAATTCACTGGAATTTAAATGGAATTGACCCCAACAATGGAGACTAGATATGAGTAGGCCTAGAGGTATAGTGTAGACCTAGGTACACTACATGGCCAAAAGTATGTGGACATGTGCTTGTCGGACATCTCATTCCAAAATCATGGGCATTAATATGGAGTTGGTCCCCCTTTGCTGCTATAACAGCCTCCACTCATCTGGGAAGGCTTTCCACTAGATGTTGGAACATTCGTAGCGTTAAGATTTCCCTTCCCTGGAACTAAGGGGCCTAACCCGAACCATGAAGAACAGCCTCAGACCGTTATTCCTCCTCCACCAAACTTTAGAATTGGCAATATGCATTTAGGCACAAAGCGTTCTCCTGGCATCCGCCAAACCCAGATTAGTCTGTTGGACTGCCAGATGGTGAAGCGTGATTCATCATTCCAGAGAACGCATTTCCACTGCTCTAGAGTCCAATGGCGGTGAGCTTTACACCACTTCAGCCGACGCTTGGCATTGCGCATTGTGATCTTAGGCTTGTGTGCAGCTGCTCGGCCATGGAAACCCATTTCATGAAGCTCCTGACAAACAGTTATTGTGCTGACGTTGCTTCCAGAGGCAATTTGGGACTCAGTAGTGAGTGTTGCAACCGAGGACAGACTATTTTTTAAACGCTTCAGCACTCGGCGGTCCTGTTCTGTGAGCTTGTGTGGCCTACCACTTTTCAGCTGAGCGTTTTTGCTCCTAGACGTTTACACTTCACAATAACAGCACTTACAGTTGTCCGGGTCAGCTCTAGCAGGGCAGAAATTTGACGAACTGACTTGTTGGAAAGGTGGCATCCTATGATGGTGCTGTATGTTGAAAGTCACTGTGCTCTTCAGTAAGGCCATTCTACTGCCAATGTTTGTCTATGGAGAATTGCATGGCTGTGTGCTCGATTTTATACACTTGCCAGCAATGGGTGTGGCTGAAGTAGCCAAATCCAGTCATTTGAAGTGGTGTCCACATACTTTTGTATATATAATGTATGTTTTTTATTTCTCAACCATAGACTTAGTTAGACGACACATCTTTCTATCTGTCCCATTATTGCGTCTTTGAGGGCATGGGCAGCGCCATTGAGATTATCTCCATTTTGAAGTAGTCAATTTCTTTGCATTCAGTTGTACAACTGACTAGGTATTCACCTCTCCATTTTCTTTCCCTTTAACATTTCATATACATCCAAAATACAGTTTTTGGAAATGTTTGCAAATGTATTAAAAATAAAAAACAGATACCTTATTTACATAAGTATTCAGACCCTTTGCTATGAGACTCGAAATTGAGCTCAGGTTCTTCCTGTTTCCATTGATCATCCTTGAGATATTTCTACAACTTGATTGGAGTCCACCTGTGGTAAATTCAATTGATTGGACATGATTTGGAAAGGCACACACCTGTCTATATAAGGTCCCACAGTTAACAGTGCATGTCAGAGCAAAAAACCAAGCCATGAGATCAAATGAATTGTCCATAGAACTCCGAGACATGATTGTGTCGAGGCACAGATCTGGGGAAGGGTACCAAAATATTTCGGCAGCAATGAAGGTCCAAAAGAACACAGTGGCCTCCATCATTCTTAAATGGAAGAAGTTTGGAACCACCAAAACTCTTCCTAGAGCTAGCCACCCGGCCAAACTGAGCGATCGGGGAGAAGGGCCTTGGTCAGGGAGATGACCAAGAACCCGATAGTCAATCTGACAGAACTCCAGAGTTCCTCTGTTGAGATGGGACAGCCTTCCAGAGGACAACCATCTCTGCAGCTCTCCACCAATCAGGCCTTTATGGTAACAGCACAACAGCACAACAACCCTAAGCACACAGCCAAGTCAACACAGGAGTGGCTTCGGGACAAGTTTCTGAATTTCCTTGAGTGGCCCAGCCAGAGCCCGGACTTGAACCCGACTGGAGAGACCTGAATATAGCTGTGCAGCAACTTTCCCCATCCAAACTGACAGACCTTGAGAGGATCTGCAGAGAAGAATGGGAGAAACTCCCCAAATACAGGTGTGCCAAGCTTGTAGTGTCATACACAAGAACACTCAAGGCTGTAATCGCTGCCAAAGGTGCTTCAATAAAAAACTGAGTAAAGGGTCTGAATAGTTATTTAAATGTGATATTTCCGTTTATTTATTATTATTTATTTATTTATTAGCAAAAATGTCAAAACCTATTTGTGCTTTGTCATTATGGAGTATTATGTGTAGATTGATGAGGGGGAAAACAAACTATTTCATCAATTTTAGAATAAGCCTGTAACATAACAAAATGTGAAAAAAGTCAAGAGGTCTGAATACTTTCCAAATGCACTGTATGTTATGGTGTAACGGGTGTCGTCGTCGGATGAGGAGGAATCGGACCAAAGCGCAGCGTGGTGAGTGTTCATGACTTTTATTGAAACTGAACACTTAAACAGAAATAACAAAGAGAATACACGAAACCGAAACAGTCCTGTCAGGTGAAGAACACTAAACAGAAAACAACTACCCAGAAAGCATCGGTGGGGAAAAGATATCTAAGTATGGTTCCCAATCAGAGACAACGATAGTCAGCTGTCCCTGATTGAGAACCATACCCGGCCAAAAACAAAGAAATACAAAACATAGAAAAAAGAACATAGAATGCTCACCCAAATCACACCCTGACAAACTAAAATAGAGACATAAAAAGCTCTCTAAGGTCAGGGCGTGACATATGGAATGTTTGCGCACGAGTATAATTCATCGGCTGATCCCTCCTGATGACCTGGATCCTTCCTTAACCCATAGGAAGTCCAACCCTGTCGACTAATTTAAAAGTATGCAAGTCCTCAATGGTAATTTCAAAGCAAAAACGAGTTATCTCCAATTAATGATCTCTATCAATTCCTCTGTTCTCAACACACCATACGGAAGTACCTAGCTAGCACCACTGGAGGGAAGTGAAAGACCACACTTTCACTTTTGTCTCTTATTCTTTTTTCAAAAAACAATTTGTTTCCATGTTTATTTATTTATAATTTTGACAGACCACATAAGCAATTTGTTTAACAATTGAATTTTAGACATTAAATATCACATTAGATGTGTCCGAAATGGTACCCTATTCCCTGTATAGTGCACTATTTTTTACCAGTGTCAATTGGGCTCTGGTCGAAAGTTATGCACTTCATATTGAATCGGGTGCTATTTGAGACATGGGCATGGTTTTGGTATTGTGTTGTTGCTGGGATGTCATATTTCCACAAGCAACTTGACAATCAATAGCCTCTAATCAAAATGTAGATTTCTGACAATATCTGATAGATGGAGCCCAGCATGTCTCTTTTTGAGAGTATCTTTTCAATGTCTGAGGGTTGCATCCCAAATGGTCCCCTGTTCCCTATATGGACACTTCTTTTGGCCTTGTGGGCCCTGGTCAAAAGTATTGCACCATGTAGGGAATAGGTTGCCACTCTGAATAAATCCCTCTACGGTTTCAAGACAGCAGTCGTGGAGATAGTATTTACTTTCTTGACATGAATAATGTAAGTCTGTTGAGGTAATGGTTGTGTTAACTTAGGCTACACTACTCTGTGCTGAGCATTAATTAAACAATGTGAATTATTTTTCCCATTGACAAAAGCAAATGAAATTGTCTTGAAAATCAAAGTGATTTTGATGTGGATTTAAATGAATCTATGCTCCAAATGTTATTATTATATTCTTGGTGGAAAAAAACGAGTAACCCATCCCACTAGGAAAACACTGGTTGAATCAACGTTGTTTCCACGTCATTTCAATGAAATTATGTTGAACCAACGTGGAACAGACGTTGAAGTTATAACTGTGCCCAGCGGGATGTTTGTTTGAAATGGTCGGACCGAAAACAGTTCCCTTTAGGACCCTGGAGACTGCAGTTAATACTTTCAAGCAATGTCACCTGTTACGTTCAAAGGGGAAGCCGCGATGGTGGCGCGCTATGGTGTATATATAAATATATATACATCATTGGTGGTGTTAGTGTATCCTTTTTGCGCTGCGTGAAAGGCTTTTGAAGTTAATATTTAAGTCCATCTATCGCCTTCGCGCTACTAAATAAAGAGCGTCGCGAAGACACAGCAAGGCAGTCTTCAAATTTGTGAACAGGTTCCCAGGTAAGAAATTCGGGAGACAACGCATCATTGTGCCTCTTGTATCTTATCAGGAATTGTGTTATTTATTGTTGCACTAGATAGGGTGAATTTATATTGCAACAATGTAGCCTTTACGTTTTCATATAACTATCTGTAATTTCCTGTGAGGCACTAGATATCAAGATAAGTAAATTGTGATACACGATAAAGATCGTGACATGTTATGATTCTATTTTATCCTATCTGTCATACATTAGTTATTTTGTCATTGTGTAAATCAAAGGGACAGCTGTATTTTAACACTTTTTATATTTACTAACTCTAGTCATTTATAATCGGCCATACTCTCATACTTCCTGATATTTTTGTCACAAACAATTTCCTGTTAAATTGCACCATGTTACACGCTCGAGCTGAAAAAGATCTTCTTAGTTGATGAGGCAACCTTTTTTAAAACGGCCAGTAGTTTCAAGGAATGCGCGTCCTTGGGACGTCCCTACCCTAACCCATACCCTAACCTTAACCATTTTACATTTAAGCTTCAATTGGGTAAGGACGTTCCAAGGATCCGCTTTGGCACGGACCGTTTAAAAACTACAACGTTTTCTTCGGTAATTGAATTCATTGGAGTAGAGTTCGTGGCATACATTGCCTTCCATTAATCGGTAGTTAGTTACTTTCAAAATCCTATTTAGTATAGTAGTGTTACATTGTTGCGGTTTTGATGTTCACTTCGTATCTCTCTGTAGTTTCTGTCTAGCCCAAGATTGTACTCATACGTAATATCCTACCATTACTCTTTAAGGTCCAAGGACCTTATACAGTGAGCTCCAAAAGTATTGGGACAGCACTTTTGGATTTTAAATGATTTTCATCCGCTTAGAAAGTACATCACTTTTTGTACATTGTCCCCCCATTTTAGGGGACCAAAAGTATTGGGACAAATTCAATTATACAGTATGTGTATTAAAGTAGTAGAAAGTTAAGTATTTGGTCCAATATTCATAACACGCAATGCCTACATCAAGCTTGTGACTCTAGAAATGTGTTAGCTGCATTTGCTGTTTCTTTTGATTGTTTCAGATTATTTTGTGCCCAATAGAAATGAATGGTAAATAATGTATTTGTCATTTGAGTCACTTAAAAAAAAATGTAAATAAGAATAGAATGTTTCTTAACACTTCTACATTAATGTGGATGCTACCGTGATTACGTATAGTCCTTAATTAATTGTGAAATGAGTGAGAAAGTTCGATGCACAAATATCAGTCACTCCACCTGGTAAACCAGTTTTATGAGTGGACCTCCTATTCTCACTGCATAGTGCGATTATATTTGGCATTGCATTCACTGATAGCCACAAAAGGAATACTTTGAAGTGGAGTATTGTTATGATACAAATTCCATCCATTATTTGCTAATAGAAATGTTTGTCCATAAACTTTTCAACAAAATATTAAAGGCCCAGTGCAGTCAAATGTTATTTTCCTGTGTTATATAAATAAGTAAACAGTGAGGTTAGAATAATATTGTGAAACATGATAATGCCCAAATTAGTGTAAGAGCTGTTTGAAAAGACCGCCTCAAATTTCAGCATGTTTTGGTGGGATGGAGTTTTGGCCTGCCTGGTAAATTAGTTAATAGACCAATAAGAAATAGACTTCCAAACCTTTCTGCCAATAATAGCTTGTTTTCAGTTTTTCCCTACCTGCTCAGACCACTCCCAGGCAGTCCTAGTAAAATTCTTGCTTTCAGAAATTGATCTTTGCTAAGAAGCTATTAAGTTTATTTTTGACCATTTTAATTGAAAACAATCGCAGTAAGATACTTAGTTGTTACCCAGAAATGATTTTATATTGAGATAAAAAGGGCTGCATTGGACATTTTTTTGTTGTTGGCATTATTACACATTAATGACATTTTTAATTGAAGGGCAGGCATTTAATTCAAAGTTCTTCTGAAAACATTTTTCATATCATATGGTAGAACTACAAAGAGTTGAGGCAGCAAGCCTCTCAGCTGCCGGTCTTCCTTTCTTCACATTACCAATGTCTGTTACCAGTATAGGAACAAGCCAAACAGGTTGTCAACTTAAGATGACATTTGAGTCAAGGAGAGTGAACTGTGTGCCCATTGTTGGGCTCTGGAAGCATGAGAGTGTCTTTGATCAATTATGAAGGAGGTAGGATTTCCTTGAGAGGACTGGCTTAAATTAATGATGACAAACTAAGAGTTTGAGGCCCTAAGCAGTGTTCACCTAAGGGTATCATTTATTGTGATTTGATACCCCTCTTAATAAAGCAGGACATTGTTAAATAGCCTGAGTCCCAGATCTGTTTTGTGACGTGTGTCCAGGTCCATTGAATGACCGTAATGGAGTTCACATGACAGCACAAACTGGGTTGTATTCACAAAGAACTAACTGGACGCGAATGGGCTGACACGGGGAGGGACCACCTGAACTTAAGAAATTAGAAATGCTTAATTTTGTTTTCCATTGCGAAATGTTTCGATACATTTGATTTCAATGTGCGCTAATGAGTGGGACACAGATCTGGGACTCAGGCTAGCTGTGGAGCGAAATATGTCCGGTGTGTTTGTCATCCATCCAGTCATACTCATTCTACTGGTGTTTGTGTCTATGTAAGGTGGCATTCATTAATGTGAATGTGGGTGCTGCTAAGTCAGCCAACAGGGGAAGGCCAACCTGTTGACATGTGCATCCGGGAAGGAGTGGAACAGGTGGGTATATGACATGTGTGTTCTTGGCTAGAGAAGGTGAATACAGGTGCAATACTCCAGGTTGTTTACCAAGAGGTGTGTTCTGTTTGTTCTTTCACTCTGCTCCCTCTGTATGTATGTGTGTGTGTGAGGCTATTCCTCTGGGGCTCCACCTCGACTCAGGAGAGCGGGAGGGAGACGGAGGGAAAGTAGCTATGACAGCAGAGAAGTGTTATGGGAGTGGCTAGGTACACAGGGACAGTACATGCTGGTTTAGAAGAGCTGACTGGATCACATCTTTTGACATTTGGCATGTAGTTATTATAGTAATCTGGTTTTGGGTAGAACAGCGTTTTAAAATGTCTCCTTAGTCTCCATAGATTCACCTTTGCATCAGGTAAAGAAAGTATTTGAGTCTGTTTTCTGTTTGTTTTGTTCTATTCCGAAAAGGGTTTGAGTCCCGTGTCTATTTAAGAAAATGATAGTCTGAAATACTCCAGCTCTTCACTGCTATTACTATGTAATGCCTCCAGTTAATTTATAACTTCAGTGTTTCCCCTAGGATCCCTTAATCTAAATGACATCACCGGCCAATTCTATATTAAAGCCAGAAGTTATTTAGCTAGCATTACGTTACTGTATCTTAACTAACAATTATTACATACGTCTAGTAATAGGGTTGACTACACTTCCAGGATGACAATTTATTTTACCAGGTTAGTCTCAAAACCTATTTTGCAAGAGAGACCTAGCCAAAAAAAAGCAGCATACAGTTTCAAACATTTACAACATAAAACACAAGCTACCGCAGTTTAAAAATATCAGTTTACATATTGAAAAGGCTAATTGGTTTTGGGAGGAGTGTTTCAACAAGGGTCAAAACATTGATATCCCCTAAATCATTTTCCACCATAGTTTTTACCCTAGCTTTAAATAATTTTAGGAGTTTTCTCGGACTACAGTACCTGATAAGAATCTAAGGAAGATATGTACAAAAAAATCCTCCAAGGTAACTAGCTAGCTAGCTTGTAATCCTGGAAGTGTAGCTAACCCTATCAATAGAGAGTTGTGCCGCTGCATACATTTAATATAGGAGAAACACTGAACTCTCTTTTCGCTCGCTCTCTCTCTCTCTCTCTCAGCGGTGGCCATTTTGAATTGTGACCCACCATGCGTCTGTTCCTGCGTCGGCGCTTGTCCCCCCTGAAGCTGGCCCTGGCTGGGGGAACTCTGTTCATGGTGGTCCTGGTGGTCCTACAGAAGGATATGGGCTCCGGCTCCAACTCTGCCCAGGACCCCTGGTTCCAGGATCTGGTGGAACGCAAGGATCGGGTGCTGGTGATGGTTCGAGGAGCAGTCAACAACCTAGGCTTCCAGGTACCCCTGGGTCCTTTTGGTGGGTGGGGGGGGGGGGGGGGTAAATGAACAGCCTTTATTGTTTTTGTTTGTTTTATAATTATACACTGATCAAGAAAATAAATGCCAAATTCAAGATTTTACTGAGTTACAGTTCATATAAGGAAATCAGTGAATTAAAATTAATTAATTAGGCCTTGATCTATGGATCTCACATGACTGGGAATACAGATATGCATCTGTTGGTCTCAGATACCTTCAAAAAAAGAATAAGTAAGGGGGGTGGATCAGAAAACCAGTCAGTATCTGGTGTGTAACCACCATTTGCCTCATGCAGCGCTACACATCTCCTTCGCATAGATTTGATCAGGCTGTTGATTGTGGAATGTTGTCTCATTCTTCAATGGCTTCGCGAAGTTGGTGGATATTGTCGGGAACTGGAACAAGCTGTCATACACGTCGATCCAGAGCATCCCAAACATGCAAGACAATGGGCCTCAGGATCTCATTCAAATTTTCATCAATAAAATGCAATTGTGCTCGTTGTCCGTAGCTTATGCCTGCCCATAACATAACCCCACCGCCACCATGGGACACTCTGTTCACAACGTTGACATCAGCAAACCGCTCGCCCACACAACGACACAATATACGCTGTCTGCCATCTGCCCAGTACAGATGAAACCGGGATTAATCCGTGAAGAGCACACTTCTCCGGCGTGCCAGTGGCCATCGAAGGTGAGCATTTGCCCACTGAAGTCGGTTACAATGCCGAACTTCAGTCAGGTCAAGACCCTGGTGAGCACGACGAGCATGCAGATGAGCTTCCCTGAGACAGTTTCTGACAATTTGTGCAGAAATTCTTTGGTTGTTCAAACCCAAAGTTTCATGAGCTGTCCGGGTGGATGGTCTCAGACGATCTCGCAGGTGAAGAAGCCGAGTTTGGACTGGCGTGGTTGCACGTGTTCTGCAGTTGTGAGGCCGGTTGGACGTACTGCCAAATTCTCTAAAATGACGTTGGAGGCAGCTTATGGTAGATAAATTAACATTTAAATGTTCTGCCAACGGCTCTGGTGGACATTCCTGCAGTCAGCATGCAAATTGCACACTCCCTCAACTTGAGACATCTGTGGCATTGTGACAAAACTGCACTTAAAAACAAAATGGCCCCAGCACAAGGTGCACCTGTGTAATGATCATGCTGTTTAATCAGCTTCTTGATATGCCACACCTGTCAGGTGGATGGATTATCTTGGCAAAGGAGAAATGCTCACTAACAGGGATGTAAACAAATGTGTAGATAAAAAATAAGAGAAATAAGCTTTTTGTGCATATGGAACATTTCTGGAATCTTTTATTTCAGCTCATGAAACATGGGACCAACACTTTACATGTTCCGTTTATATTTTTGTTAAGTATACAAGAAATCGATATAAAATAAAGAAACAATAACCTGGGATTCCAGATCGGAGCTCCCCAGCCCCTTTCGATAGAGGAGCAGCAGGCCACCCCAGACCGCCACTGTCCTCCAGGTCACTACAGTCAGGCAGAGCTGAAGCCGGTCCTGGAGAGGCCCCCACAGGACCCCCAAGGGCCTGGGGCCGACGGGAGGGGCTACGAGAAAAAGAACATGACACCAGAGGAGGAGAAAGAGAAGGAAAAGGGGATGACCGTTAACTGTTTCAACCAGTTCTCCTCCGACAGGATCTCCCTCAGCCGTAGCCTAGGAGACGACACCCGGCCACCAGAGTAAGACTATGTCCCAATTATCTCTCCTTCATCCCAAAATGTGCACTTGTTCACTGTTTTTGAAAGGAAATTACTGGTAATGAACATTGTGGATTTAATGCTTTTAAAAAAGCATTTTAATATAATGCTTTTAGATTTGTGGGAAGTAGTGAATAAGTGCACATTTTTAGGGGAAACAAAATATTATTGGGATGCACCCTAAAATTTCGGTCTTAACTGTAACCATGGTGATGAAAGGTGGGTTGAGGGGTGGGTAGCGTATTGTTCTTGGGGGTGGTTTCCTAATCTTGTTCAAAGATGCATTTTCAATAGACTTGTCCTAGATTAGCAAGATTCTCTATTGTTTATTACTGCAGATGTTTCTTTTTCTTTATTTAATCAACATTTCAAAACCTTGATAGCCATGAAAAGCACAATCAGTTTGGTTTATGTACGAATGTTTGCTAAGGGATGCTCTTTATATATTGTACGGCTAGGGCATCTACGTAGACACAAACACCCCCCATGTGAACTCAAACACAGGGCAGATAATATTGACAGTTTTTCCTTTTTATGACGAACAGTGCCTTGCTCTTCCTTTGCTTCCCAGGTGTGTGGAGCGTAAGTTCCGTCGCTGCCCTCCTCTTCCCACCACCAGTGTAATCATAGTGTTCCACAACGAGGCCTGGTCCACCCTGCTGCGTACCGTCTACAGTGTCCTCCACACCTCCCCTGCTGCCCTGCTCACTGAGATCATCATGGTGGACGACGCCAGCACCGCAGGTGGGCACAGAGAAAATCAATTCTATGGGTTCACTCAAAATGGCCACCAGTCTACCCATTGTGGCATAATTGACTTGAATGGGGATTCTATTTCTATGGGTACCGTGGGCATGATGACTCTAAATAAAGTCAAATCAAACTTTATTTGACACATTTTTTTATTTTTTTGCAGTAAGATTAGGGAGGTAAACATGCGCCGAATACAACAAGTGTAGACCTTACCGTGAAATGCTTACTTACAAGCCCTTAACCAACAGTGCAGTTCAAGAAGAGTTGAAAATATTTACCAAATAAACTAAAGTAAAAAATTATAAACAGTAACACAATAAAATCACAATAACGAGGCTATATACAGGGGGTACCGGTACCTAGTCAGTGTGCGGCGGTATAGGTTAGTTGAGGTAATTTGTACATGTAGGTAGGGGTGAAGTGACTATGCGTAGATAATAAACAGAGAGTAGCAGCGGTGTACATGTAGGTAGGGGTGAAGTGACTATGCGTAGATAATAAACAGCGAGTAGCAGCAGTGTACATGTAGGTAGGGGTGAAGTGACTATGCGTAGATAATAAACAGCGAGTAGCAGCAGTGTACATGTAGGTAGGGGTGAAGTGACTATGCATAGATAATAAACAGCGAGTAGCAGCAGTGTACATGTAGGTAGGGGTGAAGTGACTATGCATAGATAATAAACAGCGAGTAGCAGCGGTGTACATGTAGGTAGGGGTGAAGTGACTATGCATAGATAATAAACAGAGAGTAGCAGCGGTGTACATGTAGGTAGGGGTGAAGTGACTATGCATAGATAATAAACAGCGAGTAGCAGCGGTGTACATGTAGGTAGGGGTGAAGTGACTATGCATAGATAATAAACAGCGAGTAGCAGCAGTGTACATGTAGGTAGGGGTGAAGTGACTATGCATAGATAATAAACAGCGAGTAGCAGCGGTGTACATGTAGGTAGGGGTGAAGTGACTATGCATAGATAATAAACAGAGAGTAGCAGCGGTGTACATGTAGGTAGGGGTGAAGTGACTATGCATAGATAATAAACAGCGAGTAGCAGCGGTGTACATGTAGGTAGGGGTGAAGTGACTATGCATAGATAATAAACAGCGAGTAGCAGCGGTGTACAAAACAAGCGCTCCGGTACCGCTTGTCGTGCGTTAGCAGAGAAAACAGTCTATGACTTGGGTGACTGGAGTCTCTGACAATGTTATGGGCTTTCCTCTGACTCTGCCTATTATATAGGTCCTGGATGGCAGGAAGCTTGGCCCCGGTGATGTACTGGGCCGTACGCACTACCTTCTGTAGCTCCTTACGGTCAGATGCCTAGCAGTTGCCATACCAGGCGGTGACGCAACCAGTCTAGGTAATGGAGCCTGATACTAACAATGGGCTAAGGGAAAAGCAAAGGGGAACTGTACATTAGGGCACACCAACAGCGAAACGTTTCGTCAGTCATTCTGAAACTAAGGGTACTGTTCTTAGAAACAAGAAATTGCATTGCTTCACTAATCAAGACTAAAAGAGGATGTGCTTTGACACCTAGTTCAAAATCTACTTCTGGACCTTGGAACCTCCTGGCCATATAGTTTGGTTTAATCTCTCGCTGTGTTCTAACAATCGCCTGTATACTAGCTAGCTGCATTATCACATGGTTTAAGAACATATGCTGTGTAAGAAGTGTAATGTCTGTTGTGGCCAGTGCATTGCATACAGTGTGTGTTATTAATACTAAACTGAAACTTGTGATACAATTTCAGACCTCTACGGTCTTGTCTGTTCTAAATATAACTGGATGTGGGGTTTTTGTATTTTGGGGGTTTTATTTAACATTTATTTACCTAGGCAAGTCAGTTAAGAACAAATTCTTATTTATAATGATGGCCTACCAAAAGGCAAAAGGCCTCCTGTGGGGACAGGGGCTGGGATTAAAAATGTAAAACAAAAAAATATATAAATATAGGACAAAACACACATCACAACATGAGAGAGAACACAACACTATATAAAGAGAGACCTAAGATGACAACATAGCAAGGCAGCAACACATGACAACAGAGCATGGTAGCAACACAACATAACAACATGGTAGCAGCACAAAACATGTTACAAACATTATAGGGCACAGACAACAGCACAAAGGGCAAGAAGGTAGAGACAACAACACATCACGCAAAGCAGCCACAACTGTCAGTTAGAGTGTCCATGATTGAGTCTTTGAATGAAGATATTGAGATAAAACTGTCCAGTTTGAGTGTCTGTTGCAGGTCGTTCCAGTCGCTAGCTGCAGCGAACTGAAAAGACGAGCGACCCAGGGATGTGTGTGCTTTGGGGACCTTTAACAGAATTTTCCTTACCTGCCGATCTATAAATTATGTGACCTTTGTTTTAGAGGTGTTCAGAACAAGGTTAAGGGTAGAGAAAGCTTGTTGAACACTAAGAAAGCTTTATTGTAGAGCAGTTAACACAAAATCCGGGGAGGGGCCAGCTGAGTATAAAACTGTATCATCTGCACATAAATGGATGAGAGCTTCCTACTGCCTGAGCTATGTTGTTGATGTAAATTGAGAAGACCGCGGGGCCTTGGGTTGAGCCTTGGGGTACTCCCTTGGTGACAGGCAGTGGCTGAGATAGCAGATTGTCTGACTTTATACACTGCACTATTTGAGAGAGGTAGTTAGCAAACCAGGCCAAAGACCCCTCAGAGACACCAATACTCCTTAGCCGGCCCACAAGAATGGAATGGTCTACTGTATCAAAAGCTTTGGCCAAGTCAATAAAAATAGCAGCACAACATTGCTTAGAATCAAGGGCAATGGTGACATCATTGAGGACCTTTAAGGTTGCAGTGACACATCCATAACCTGAGCGGAAACCAGATTGCATACCGAGAGAATACTATTGTTACCGTCCTGTCCCATCACGTTTAGAAAGCAATGTATTATGTAGAACAGATATGACTGTCTGGCAGTATTGGGAATTGTGTCAGTTCTATTCATTACATTCATATGTACATGTCACTGAACACACCCCTGCTTTCTGTTAGTCAGTTACCTAGCGATGCTGGTCTTGACCTGTCATTAACCGCTCCACCCTCACCTGATGAAAATAATGTTGTATTACCTGAAGAGCCAGCCAAGTTCCTAACTAAACATGACGCTTCGTGTTTGTGTTTAATTGATGTCTAGTTTTTACATAGTTCACCCAAATTACAAAATGACATATATTGGTTTCATTACCCTGTAATCAGTCTATGGACAAGGTATGACTGTAATCAATGCTTTGTTGTGGTTTACCTGACCACTGTTTCAAATGTTGTTTAGAATTTGTGACACAATCTAATGCAAGTCAATGGTACCCATATTAGCATTTCCTCTCTTAATGTCCAAATCATCCTTAGGTTTAAGAAAATGGGTTGTATAACTGAATTAAGTTACTTATAGGTTTGTACATGAAGAACAAAAATGCCACCATTGACTTGCATTGGATTGTGCCACAAATACAAACAATTTTGATTTGAAAGAGTGGCCAGGTAAACAAAAACCAAAAGCAAGGATCATACCGTGTCCATAGACTGCGTATAGGGTTAGGAAACCAATGTAATTTAGGTGAACTATCCCTTTAAGTGATTCCCTCCGATATGCTCCAGCTCACCTTAAGAAAAGAATGTCATAACAGGTATGTGTTTTCTCCTTTCTACCAGAACACCTGGGCACTCGGCTGGATGAGTACGTGAAGCAGCTAAAGATAGTGAAGGTGGTGAGACAGCAGGAGAGGAAGGGCCTGATCACTGCCAGGCTCCTGGGGGCCCGGGGAGCCCTGGGAGAGATACTCACCTTCCTGGATGCTCACTGTGAGTAGCTAGCCCACGATGGATGAATAAATGAGTGCCTGATAACAGCCAAGCTCTTAGAGGCCAGGGGGACACAGAGAAATATACTCACTTTCCTGAATGCACACTTTGAGTAACTAGCCCACAAGGGATGGATGGATTCATTCATTAATACTCGGGGGCCCAGGGAGAGACCTAAATTTCTGGATGCACAATGTGACTAGCTAGCTAACTAGGAATATATGTATGGTGGCCTATGGCACAGATGTATGCCAGAGTCTATATGTATTTGAATACAGCCCTCTGCCCTTTGACTCGACCTTCTCCCATCTCCTACTGTACCTTTACTGTACTTTCTGTTCAAAAGCACAAACAATACGATAGGAGATGGATTGATGCACTGTGAATAGCTAGCGCACAAGGCCAGAGCAACACAACTAACTCCTTATTGACCCCCTCATCCCTTTTTGCTATCCCACAAGGAAGGATAGGAGTGGGTAAAATGTTTCCCAAGTGATCATTCCATTTACAACCATAGTGTTACAACTTTATTTGTATAAATGTTTAGAACATATTTACTACCTGCGGTTCTTTTTTAAAGTAGTGAACAGTTGAAACCTGCTCTTCAGGTTTCCCTACTAGAACTAGATGTATGACCACATTCCACCCACGTATGCTTAGAGATATGCAAAGTAGTGGAGTGATGAAGGGCTATACATACAGATGAAAGGCAATAGATACTAATGTACTGGAGATAAAGGCTTTGCAGTAATGTATAAAACATATACAAAAACATACACAAATACTGTGAATTCCCAGGGTCATCCCGACAAGGGCGTTTGCATAATGTGATGTTGTCAGGCAATTGTGACCACAGATTACATATCATTGACAGAATGCTCAGGACTCATCCTGGGGGTCTGTTGAGGCCAGGAGGATGCAGCGTTACACAATGTTCACATAGAAAAGTATTGTGTAGAATAGACAGGATTTTCTGTTGTGTAGAATTGGGAGTGGTGTCAGCTCCACAAATGTTTCTCAACTGAACTCCGCAATGTTGGCCAACTAAGCTCCATTCATTGTATCTCAATCTGTAACGCTTCACAATGTTGGCCAACTACCAACTACCGACTTCTTGTACTTTGAAATATTTTTACACCTGCTGAACTCTACCCTCCTCTCCCGTCCCCAGGTGAGTGTTTCCATGGCTGGCTGGAGCCCCTGCTGGCTCGTATCGTAGAGGAGCCAACAGCCGTGGTCAGCCCAGAGATCACTACCATCAGCCTGAATGACTTTACCTTCAACAAGCCTGTAGCCACCGCTAAGGCCCGCAACAGAGGGAACTTTGACTGGAGCCTCAGCTTTGGCTGGGAAGGCATCCCCGAGCATGAGAGCAACAGACGCAAAGACGAGACCTACCCCGTCAAGTAAGGGCTAAGGACCCACCTAACATGTTTCATAGAGTACATTGCCTTCCGACAGCTAGTGGAGTACATAGTGAATATAGTGCTGTGATTGCTGAAGTTATTTGCAATATATAGTAATATAATATATAATATAGTTATTTGCAATACATTCATCAATACATTCATCTTACATTTCAGCATATGTTATATTTCTGCACTTGAAATATGTATCAGATCACTAGTCGGCAATCAGACTATGTATATTCCATAATGTTGCATTGGACATCTAGTATCTGTTACTCACCTCTGCATGTCTGTTCATTCAGAACTCCAACGTTTGCCGGTGGTCTCTTCTCCATCTCCAAGAAGTACTTTGAACACATCGGGACGTACGATGACAAGATGGAGATCTGGGGGGGTGAGAATGTGGAGATGTCCTTTAGGGTTAGTTTCCCCTCTTCCCTTTCCTCTAACAATGTTATTATAAAGGAATATCTATCAAATACTAAAGTTAGTCTAAAACAGAGCCATATATAGAGAGTTTGCTGATTATGGTTTCTCTCAAAGACATTCAGTTGATTATTACCTAAATTCAATTGGTTGAATGGTGTCATGTGACCTCGACGTTGTATATGGCTCTGGGCCTGTATCCACAAAGCATCTCAGAAAAGGTCTTAGGAATCCTGTTAACCTGTTTTTGTGAGCATGTGTATCTGTAGTAGGAATTTCCAGGTGAACAAAAACAAACACAGCCGTAGGTAAAGTTAATCAATAATCTATCTGGTTTATTACAAGTTGCAACAAGGAGACAGCACCCAGCACAGAAGCAGAGCAAATGTCTATCTGGCCTCTTGGAGACAGACCCTATATATCCTAATCAGACAGCACCAAATGTTATGTAAACACCAGCCCAAAAGGCTTGTAGGAAGTCAAAGCAACTTTGTCTAACTTTGTCAACTGCTACAGAATCGCACAGTGTTCACAGAATGTCATCAATACAATTCAACAGTGAATAATCGGTGTCCTTGTGCCTCCATTGACAAAGCAGGTCACTAAGTTAGCCAGCTAACTTCAATAAACTTTCTCCCAGGTGTGGCAGTGTGGCGGCCAGCTGGAGATCATTCCGTGTTCCGTGGTGGGTCACGTGTTCCGTACCAAGTCACCCCACACCTTCCCTAAAGGTACTGAGGTCATCACAAGGAACCAAGTACGACTCGCAGAGGTCTGGATGGATGACTACAAACACATCTACTACCGACGCAACAGTAACGCTGCCAAGATGGCCAAGGAGGTAGGCTTATGTTCTCAATCAACTCAAAGTTTCATATACTGTACTGTTCGATATAGTGCTGTGCATTAAACATCTACAACCGACGCAACCAGAACGCTGCTAAAATGTCACAAGTGGTGAGAGAAGAGGGTTAAGCCCATGGCATGTTTTCGTTCACTCCAAGTTCCATAATAATTTTAGATAATCTTGTGTTGCCAGACTTGGTAATCTCACATTCATTCGACACAGAAGGAAAAGCTGAATGAAGGCTAACTGTTAGACAACACACTACTGTGCAAAATGTGTCGGCCTGCGCATACTGCAATCTGTTTATTATAAGATATTATTATTTATCTGGAATAGGCTAAACTACAATAAATATGTTTTTATGAGTGCCTATATACTGTAGGCAACAACACTTGTGCCACACTGATCCCTAACACAGGGCCCCCCACATGGGTGCGTGCTCAGCCCCCTCCGTTGCCATGCATGTCTCCAACTCAATCATCAAGTTTACTGACGACAACGGTGGTAGGCCTGATTACCAAAAATGATGAGACCGACCACAGGGAGGAAGTGATAGCCCTGACGGAGTGGCGCCAGGAAAATAACCTCTTCCTTAACAAAATGCTGGTTGTGGACTACAGGTGACAGCAGAGAGAGCACGCCCCCATCCACATCGACGGGTCGCAGTGGAGAGGATCAAAAGCTTGAAGTTCCTTGGCGTGCAAATCACTGACTACCTGAAATGGTCCCTTCACACAGACAGCGTGGTGAAGAAGGAGCAACAGCACCTCTTCAACCTCAGGAGGCTGAATAAATTTGGCTTGGCCCCTAAGACCCTCACAAACTTCTACAGATGCACCATTGAGAGCATCCTGTTGGGCTGTATCACCGCCTGGTACAGCAATTGCACCGTCCGCAAACATAGGGCTCTCCAGAGGGTGGTATGGTCAGCCTAACACATCACTGGACATCTACAGCACCCGGTGTCACAGGAAGGACAAGAAGATCATCAAGCACCCGAGCCAAGGCCTGTTCACCCGCCACTATCTAGAAGGCGGAGACAGTACAGCTGCATCAAAGCTGGGACCGAGAGACTAAGAAACAGCTTCTATCTCCAGGCCATCAAACTGTTAAACAGTCACCACTAGCCTTAGTCATTGTTCTAGCCGGTTACCACCTGGTACTCTACCCTGCACCTTAGAGACTATTGCCCTATGTACATAGTCATTGAACGCTGGTCACTTTTAATAATGTTTAAATAACGTTTTACCCACTTTGTATGTATATACTGTATTCTTGTCATGGCTCATTCAATGTAACTACTGTTGTGCACACCTTTTTCTATTCATATACTGTCCATAATGTCTTTACACACCATTATATGTATATCAATTACATGGACACTGAACAAAAATATAAACACAACCTGCAACAATTTCTAAGGTTTTACTGAGTTACAGTTTATATAAGGAAATCAGTCATGGGTTTCTATGGATTTCACATGACTGGGAATACAGATATGCATCTGTTGGTCTCAGATACCTTTTTAAAAAATGGGCCTCATAATGGGCATCAGGATCTCGTCACAGTATCTCTGTGTATTCAAATTACCATGGATAAAATGCAATTGTGTTCATTGTCCGTAGCTTATGCCTGCCCATACCATAACCCCCCCGCCACCATGTGGCACTCTGTTCATCAGCAAACCGCTCGCCCACACGACCCCATGCACGTGGTCTGCGGTTGTAAAACCAGTTGGACGTACTGCCAAATTCTCTAAAACAACGTTGGAGGTGGCTTATGGTAGAGAAATGAACGTTCAATGCTCTGGCAACAGCTCTGGTGGACATTCCTGCAGTCAGCATGTCAATTGCATACTCCCTCAAAAGTTCAGACATCTGTGGCATTGTTTTTTTAGTTTTTTTTTTAGACATTATTGCACTGTTGGAGCTAGAAACACAGGCATTTCGCTGCACCTGTGATAACATCTGCAAATCTATGTACACGACCAATACTTTTTGATTTGATATGACTACCGTTATATGGGGTTAAAGTAGCTGTCCAGTCTTTCCAGATTTCTATGAAATATGACCTTTAATTACTTATAATATGAGTGAAATAATAGTTTTCCTTCCAAGAAATGGTAATTAAGTATGTTGAAAAGCAGCTTTTCTGTGTTGGAATAGTGTGGACGTACCCCAACGACAGAATGGTGTAGGTGTATACCGGTCATTAAATATTCACGCAAGTAGACCGCTGATTGGCCAGCTCATCCTCCTCAGGATTATGACATCATACTCTGAGGAAATTGCAAGCATTTTTTAAATGGTCTGTTTGAGATACAAATTTGATGTGGGGGTTTTTAAAGTGTATTTAAAAAATATATATATATATTTCTCAAATGTATGCTTTGGCCACAAATACGAGTATCGGACGAGTCAACAACATTATTTGGGTATGAGGTAGAGAAATGTCAGATTTTCACTGGACAGTTACTTTAAAGTTAACTATCAGTGCACAGGATTGAGCAAGTCACTTGTTCCTGTCTCACTCCTTTCCACTACTCTGTGTGTGTTGCAGAAAGGATTTGGTGACATCTCGGAGCGTGTGAATCTGAGGGAGAGGCTGCAGTGTAAGAACTTCACCTGGTATCTGAATACTATTTACCCCGAGGCGTTCGTGCCAGACCTCACCCCTACCAAGTTCGGAGCGGTACGTTTTGTTCCATTCAGGTGTACAAACTATCAGACCTGGTTTCAAATACTTTTTAAAGTATTTTGAAATTCTTTAGCTTTGCATGATTGAGCTTGCCTGTTGCCATGAAAATAATAGAAATGTCTCAAAAGTGCAAATCCTGCTCACTAAATGCAGGGTTTAGCCAGGCAGTCCAAAACAAACGCTACAAGTATTTGAGGTAACACTTCTTTTTTAGATAGTCCATCGATAGATGCTCTATAAGTAACATTTCAAATAAATATCTACTAACCCTAAACTTAACCTTAACCCTAACCCAACCCGTTATTCTAAACCTAACCGTAAGCTTAGCAAGCAGTTGCTTATCGACAGATGGTTTGTTGATAGTATGACCATCTGTAGAGCATCTACATAAAGTGTGACTAGGAAAGTACTGTACATGATGGCGATGCATAAGTGTTCATTGTTAAGTGTGTGTGCGCGCAGATTAAGAACTCTGGTGCCCAGAGCTGTCTGGATGTGGGAGAGAAAAATGAAGGAGGGAAGCCACTGATCATGTACACGTGCCACAATATGGGGGGTAACCAGGTACTGTACATTCACTCACACTGTCAGAGGAGGCTGGTGGGAGGATATGTAGGAGGACTGTCTCACTTGTAATGGCATGGAATAAATGGAACGGTATCAAACATATGAAAAACGCATGTTTGACTTACAATGGGCTGTCCTCCTATAGCTCCTCTCACCAGCCTCCTCTGCACTCTATGGTTGTGTGGAGGGATATTCTGATATTGATATGCATTCAACAACAGTATGTTCAGTCAATTTTGGAATTTCATATTCAGGTTTATAGGCAAAGTTTTGTTTAACTTTTATTTAAATCACATTGAGATTGACATCTATTTTTCAAGTGAACCTAGACGATCTCCAATAATAAGTCCCCAGCACCATATGAAAGTGATGTTTGACTACATGTGCTTATCTCTCCTGCTGTTTCCCCAGTACTTTGAATACACGTCTCATAAGGAACTGCGTCACAACATAGGGAAGCAGCTGTGTCTACAGGCCAACCCCCAGCCAGACCAGGTTAAGATTGAGCTCTGTACACTAAAGGGACTAGGGACTAGCGTGGCACCACAACAGGAGTGGCTCTTTACAGAGGTAAGGAAGCATCACCTGGACAAGCATGCACGCACGCATATATAGTGCATTCAGAAAGTATTCAGATCCCATCACTTTCCACATTTTGTTACGTTACAGCCTTATTCTAAAATGGATTAAATCGTTTTTTTCCCTCATCAATCTACACACAATACCCATAATGACAAAGCAAAAACTGTTTTTTAGTATTTTTTGCAAATGTATTAAAATTAAATGTACGTAATTATTCAGACCCTTTATTCAGTACTTTGTTGAAGTACCTTTGGCAGTGATTACAGCCTTGAGTCTTCTTGGGTATGACACTACAAGCATGGCACACCTGAATTTGGGAAATTTCTCCCATTCTTCTCTGCAAATCCTCTCAAGCTCTGTAAGGTTGGATGGGGAACGTTGCTGCACAGCTATTTTCAGGTCTCTCCAGAGATGTTAGATCGGGTTCAAGTCCGGGCTCTGGCTGGGCCACTAAAGGACATTCAGAGACTTGTCCCGAAGCCACTCCTGCGTTGTCCTGATGGAAGGTGAACCTTTGCCCCAGTCGGAGGTCCTAAGCGCTCTGGAGCAGGTTTTCATCAAGGATCTCTCTGTACTTTGCTCCGTTCATCTTTCCCTCGATCCTGACTAGTCTCCCAGACCCTGCTGCTGAAAAACATCCTCGCAGCATGATGCTGCCACCACCATGCTTCACTGTAGGGATGGTGCCAGGTTTCAGGCATTCAGGCCAAAGAGTTTAATCTTGGTTTCATCAGACCAGAGAATCTTGTTTTTCATGGCCTGAGAGTCTTTAGGTGCCTTTTGGCAAACTCCAAGCGGGCTGTCATGTGCCTTTTACTGAGGAGTGGCTTCGTTTGGCCATAAAGGATGGTTCTCCTATCTCCACAGAGGAACTCTGGATCTCTGTCAGTGTGACAATTGGGTTCTTTATCACCTCCCTGACCAAAGCCCTTCTACTCCGATCGCTCAGTTTGGCCGGGCGACCTGCTCTAGGAAGAGTCTTGGTGGTTCCAAACTTCTTCCATTTAAGAATGATGGAGGCCACTGTGTTCTTGGGGACCTTCAATGCTGCAGGCATTTTTTGATACACTTCCCCAGATCTGTGCCTTGACACAATCCTGTCTCGGAGTTCTACGGACAATTCCTTCGACCTCATGGCTTTGTTTTTGCTCTGACATGCACTGTCAACTGTGGGACCTTACAGTATATAGACAGGTGTGTGCCTTTCCAAATCATGTCCAATCAATTGAATTTACCACAGGTGGACTCCCAAGTTGTAGAAACGTTTTAAGGATGACCAATGAAGGAAAAAGGAAACCACACAATGCTCTTGAGAGTATCACTGATCTTTAATAAGCTTACGATCGGCCTCACGGCCTTCGTCAAAGCGTTTGAGTTAAAAACAAATGAGCACCCTTATGTAGACCTAGCCCCACCCACATCCGCTCCACGCATCGAAAGGGTCGCAGTACATTTTAATGACCTAAAGCATGACATTTCTATCTTTTTAGATTTTGTGGTATAGAGAAAGTTAAGATATCAGACAGGGGAGGTGATATTAATAATACTCTGAGTAAAGGAGAATGTTTTTGGATTTTCATCCTACAGACATTATTTCCTAAAGGACTTAATGATGAAATGCCTATGTATGTTATGTTGTGAATTTTAACATGAATAATGTCCCTATTTAAGATTACTCTGATGTTTTTCGTACAATGTACCCAATGATTAATGAAAACTTGCTATGTCCTCATTGTGGTTTTACAGACGTGTTTAATACGTCTTATTTACACACTTTATTCAAATATTTATTTAATGCATTTTGTTATATTTGGTAGCACTTATTTGTTTTTCCTTCGCCTCCAACCCCTTTCGATGCGTGGAACGGATGTGGGTGGGGCTAGGTCTACATAAGGGTGCACTTTTTTTTAAAACTCAACAAAAGCTCTGACGAAGGCCGTGAGGCCGATACGTAAGCTTATTAAAGATCAGTGATACTATCAAGAGCAGTGTGCGGTTTCCTTTTTCCTTCATCTTGTTCAACTGTTACCATGCACCTGCAAAAAAGATTGCTCAGATGTGTGAGTGCAAATGGTCTGAATACTTATGTAAATAAGGTATTTTATTTCTAGAAAACCTGTTTTCGCTTTGTCATTAATGGTCATTGTGTGTAGATTAGGATTTTTTTTCCAATTTAATCCATTTTAGAATAAGGCTGTAACGTAACAAAATGTGGGAAAAGTGAAGGGGTCCGAATACTTTCCGAAGGCACTGTATATCACACACGCATACACATTTCTAGATCTGCTGGGAGAAATATTTTAGACTCCTCATTCTTGAAGAGTGCTTTTGTAAAGCATGTGTGACTGATGAAATAAACGGAATGAAGTACATTTAATCTGCTTAGGTAACTATCTGTTAACTTCTCTTGTGCATTGTGAAAGATCGTTATCACTCTAGATCGAATCTGTCCATAGCTGACCCAGTGTTATCCCACTGCAGTATATGGTCTTACTCTGTACTTTTAACCCTCTGCCCTCTCTAGGAGAATCTCCTCAAGAACCCACCAAGTGGAAAGTGCTTACTCCTGAAAGGGGGCCAGATAGTGATGAACGACTGTGAAGCAGCTGACCTCAACCAGCACTGGGCCTTCAGTTGACCCCTAACCTTCGACCCCTGACCTTAAGCAGAACTGAAGCTTTCACTAGACGTTGACCCCCCCGCCCCCCCGCCAGCCCACCCACCCATAGATGCTATTAACAAACGTATAGACCCTACCAATCTACCTATAGACTGGGTCAAGCAGGCAGTACTAGCACCAGTACTAGCTGAACCTGACAGGACATGAGTCATACTGCACTGGAGACCATTGATGACCTAAGTGGAGTGGACAGGTTGAATATAGAGTGCTGACTGTGCTATGGCAGTGCACACCTAAGTGAAGGATCTCAGGATAACCACTTTTAACTATATATTTATGATAATAGAGACTCATGAATGAAGGTTTCTTCTCGTGGAGTGTGTGGACAGTGGACTCTGCAGCCTGGGTCATGTTCAGTAGGGAGAAAATGTTTTGGAATGGAGTGAAACGGAGAGAACTTAGGCCTACTACCCAAACTTATCCAGTAAGAACACATATCTTAGTTTTCTGTTGCAAAATGTTTTGCCACTGTGTGCCCTACTGGACACGATCCTGGAGTGGCAGGCGGGAGGTCTCTTCCAGACAACTAGGACCTCAACCCAGAAGTGCGTTCTCTTTTTTTTGTCTTAACTTATCTTGTCAGGTAATGAATGTAGATATAGTGAATGTTGTTTCTGTGACAATGCATATGTCTGCCAAAGGGAAAGGTGTCCATTTTTTTAAATAAAGTTTTATTTGTCATACGAGTGAAATGACTGGTCCCGTGTGTCTCAGTTGGTAGAGCATGGCTCTTGCAACACCAAGGGTTGTGGGTTTTATTCCCACGGGGGACCAGTAGAAAAATGTATGTACTCACCACTTACTGTAAGTTGCTCTGGAGAGCATCTGCTAAATGACAAAAATATAAATGTTTGTCTCAGCTTTTACCTTTAAGAGATATTCTCAGATAATGAAAAGCATTACTATAAACTTATGATAGAAATGGAATTAGTACTTTTGAGAGCTCTTGTTTTTTTATTAACATCATGCACTCAAAAAAGGGTCAATGCAGGTAGTCCTGGTAACCATTTGATTAGCAATTTAGCAGTCTTATGGCTTGGGAGTAGAAGCTGTTCAGGTTCCAGACTTGGTGCACTGGTGCCGCTTGCCGTGCGATAGCAGAGAGAACGGTCTGTGGCTGGAGTCTTCGGCATTTTTTGGGGTCGTCCTCTGACACCGCCTGGTATGTATTATGTGTGGTTGTGCACACTCCTAAGGTATCCCCAGCGATGACGCTAGTGCTGCTTGATATTGGTCCAACTTTATTACTCTGGAGGTAAGAAACTGGTTCATATCGGAAGCTAGATGCTGATAAGAGACTGTCGGCGTCCCAAATGGCACCCTATTCCCTACATAGTGAAGACAATAATAAACATTCCTCCGTGTGACTGAGTGAGCTGTTGAATAGGCTAGTCAATAAATATCTTGGTCACAATTTGTTTTGCACAATATTAATGTTTATGCAAGGAGTGGTTTGGTTAAGGTCATTCCTTTAGATAATTAATGAAAACTTAGTACAAATGAGAGACTGAGACTAATCTTGAAAAAGTTCAACAAAATGTATTTCTGTAATTGTAAACTCAACAAAAATGACACGCGTTAGACCACGACTGTAACTAAGCTTGAAAAAAAGGAAGTTGAAGACCGAGTAGGCCTATGTATTTCTGGGATGAAATGAAAAGGGCCGGCAGGTAGCCTAGTTGTTAGAGCGTTGGACTAGTAACCGAAAGGTTGCAAGATCGAATCCCAGAGCTGACAAGGTAAAAATCTGTCATTCTGCCGCTGAACATGGCAGTTCCTAGGCTGTCATTGAAAATAAGAATTTGTTCTTAATAACTGACTTGCCTAGTTAAATAAAGGTTAAAAAAAAATAACAAATAGTTGCCAAACCAGGCCTGTTGAAATGTGGAGATGTTGGGAGTTGTCTTTCATGCCTTGCCTGTCACAATCTGAACATTTAATCAATAAGTAATAAACAATGACAGCATGCTCCCTCACAGATGACTTCAAAACAATAAAGCATAGACTGAAACGCATCAAGTAGATCAATTATTGAAGGCAATCTTCAATGGAGTGTTGTCTATTCCATTCGCTACACCCTGAACATTTGTCTGAGGGGAAATGTGGGTGTTGAGTGACAAGAAGAAAGATATCCTGTATTTATAACAATAGGTTATAACAGAGCTCTGAATGACAGTAATGCATTTGGCACAGTCTGAACTGTATGGAAACCACATCCGTAAGGAAATGTGTTGAGTGACAAAGTCAGACATTCTTTCTTTGCATAACCTCACTTTGCAATTTCTGCTGTGCAGTGATGACAGAATTGCGCTCCTTTGTGAGTGAATGGGATAACACAGAGGAAAGAGTGAGACGGCAATGAAAAAGAGGGTAAGTTCACACACAAAGTAAACATACTCAAATGTCTTCCTTTTGCTATTGTTTGATGGAACCAAGCTTGCCATGCAGAAACAACACAAGAGAGAGAGATGAGTGGTGTTCCTGAGTGTCTCACCCTTTCTGAGGTATTTGGACAGCTGAGAAGAGAGCTCTCCCATCCATCTGACTCGCACATCTTCATCATCCTGGGAGCCTCAGTGAGTAATGTTGAAGTTAGCCTGGTCCCAGATCTGTGCTCTTCCCAACAATATTGGCGTGACAGAGTTGGTATGATAGTACAAATAGACTGCCACTCAGGCGAAGTAGTAGTCCGTCTGGGCATGTGTTTATGTTGAACCTTTTTCCTATGGTATAGTTGAAGTCAGAAGTTTACTTACACTTAGGTTGGAGTCATTAAACTCGTTTTTCAACCACTTCACACATTTCTTGTTAACAAACTATAGTTTTGGCAAGTCAGTTAGGACATCTACTTTGTGCATGACACAAGTAATTTCTCCAACAATTGTTTACAGACATATTATTTCACTTATAATTCACTGCATCACAATTCCAGTGGGTCAGAAGTTTACATACACTAAGTTGACTGTGCCTTTAAACAGCTTGGAAAACTCCAGAAAATGATGTCATGGCTTTAGAAGCTTCTGATAGGCTAATTGACATCAGTTGAGTCAATTGGAGGTGTACCTGTGGATGTATTTCAAGGTCTACCTTCAAACTCAGTGCCTCTTTGCTTGACATGGGAAAATCAAAATAAATCAGCCAAGACCTCAGAAAAATGTATTTGACCTCCACAAGTCTGGTTCATTTCCAAACGCCTGAAGGTACCACATTCATCTGTACAAACAATAGTATGCAAGTATAAACACCATGGGAGCACGCAGCCGTCATACCGCTCAGGAAGGAGACGCGTTCTGTCTCCTAGAGATGAACGTACTTTGGTGCGAAAAGTGCAAATCAATCCCAGAACAACAGCAAAGGACTTTGAAGATGCTGGAGGATATGGGTACAAAAGTATCTATATCCACAGTAAAACGATTCCTATATCGACATAACCTGAAAGGCCGCTCAGCAAGGAAGAAGCCACTGCTCCAAAACCACCATAAAAAAGCCAGACTACAGTTTGCAACTGCACATGGGGACAAAGATCGTACTTTTTGGAGAAATGTCCTCTGGTCTGATGAAACAAAAATAGAACTGTTTGGCCATAATGACTATCGTTATGTTTGGAGGAAAAAGAGGGAGGCTTACAGGCCGAAGAACACCATCACAACCGTGAAGCACGGGGGTGGCAGCATCATGTTGTGGGGTGCTTTGCTGCAAGAGGGACTGGTGCACTTCACAAAATAGATGACATCATGAGGACGGAAAATGATGTGGATATATTGAAGCAACATCTCAAGACATCAGTCAGGAAGTTAAAGCTTGGTTGCAAATGGGTCTTCCAAATGGACAAAATGGCTTAAGGACAACAAAGTCAAGGTATTGGGAGCGGCCATCACAAAGCCCTGACCTCAATCCTGTTGGAAATTTGTGGGCAGAACTGAAAAAGCGTGTGCAAGCAAGGAGGCCTGCAAACCTGACTCAGTTACACCAGCTCTGTCAGGAGAAATGGGCCAAAATTCACCCAACTTATTGTGGGAAGCTTGTGGAAGGCTACCCGAAATGTTTGACCCAAGTTCAACAATTTAAAGGCCATGCTACCAAATACTAATTGAGTGTATGTAAACTTTTGACCCACTGGGGATGTGGAAATAAAGCTGAAATAAATCATTATCTGTACTATTATTCTGACATTTCACATTCTTAAAATAAAGTGGTGATCCTAACTGACCTAAAACAGGGAATTTTTACTAGGATTAAATGTCAAGAATTGTGAAAAACTGAGTTTAAATGTATTTGGCTAAGGTGTATGTAAACTTCTGACTTCAACTGTATGTTCTGTTCACTTCTGTTCTGCAAGTGCAGATACATAGGATACATTAAGTACAATTCAATGTCCATATTAGCATACCACATCTTAGATTGCATGCTCAGAATATTGCTTCATTGCTAGTATGCTAGTATGCTAGTGTTAATGTTGGAACATAACTGTGGTTTCACAGTATGTAAAAGGAGGTTAGTGACTTGTTGAACTAATTCCACTGTCTGATAAGAGAGGGTTTCTTTGAGATATACTTTAAGAGCAACCGCATGACCTACTCTGCTTGGGGGGTGTGTGGGTGGCAGTGAATACATATAACCGCACAGTGTGGTGACAGCCAGGAAGCCGAGTGGGGGATGGAGAGGGTAAAGAGGAGAAGGGGGAGTGAGCACACACTGACTGAAATGTGCTGCATCTACCTTTATCCAGTGCTGAAAAAGAGAGAAGTTTAGGACTTAAAATGTTTGTCCACTTATGTGAGTCTGCCTATCACAAATGATTATCCTCATTCATTACAGTTGAGTGCATTAAACGGTTCATTTTCAAAATACCTGTGATGTATGTCTTCTTGACTGTCGTCAATGTTGTGTCTAAATGACCCACATATCCACTACTCACAACATGCCCCACGTTGACTAGGTCAATTTATAGTTTTACTCCAGTAGGTAGGTAGTGTGTAGGTTGGATATTGGACTGAGCTCACGTGACAGACTCAGTGTCATGTACATGCTTTTCACTGTACCAATAGGAGACAGAAAATATGAGTACTTTCAAACATAACATTATAAGCACATTTTTGTCTGAACTTCTATCCATTCAGGGAGATCATGCCAAGGAGAATATTTATCCCACACTATGGCGGGTGAGATGTTTTGTGTTGTCTGATGTGTTCTGTTAGTTATTAGCAATCTGCTTACATTTACATTACATTTAAGTCATTTAGCAGACGCTCTTATCCAGAGAGACTTACAAATTGGTGCATTCACCTTATGATATCCAGTGGAACAACCACTTTACAATAGTGCATCTAACTCTTTTAAGGGGGGGGGGGGGGGGGAGGGTTAGAAGGATTACTTTATCCTATCCTAGGTATTCCTTAAAGAGGTGGGGTTTCAGGTGTCTCCGGAAGGTGGTGATTGACTCCGCTGACCTGGCGTCGTGAGGGAGTTTGTTCCACCATTGGGGTGCCAGAGCAGCGAACAGTTTTGACTGGGCTGAGCGGGAACTGTACTTCCTCAGAGGTAGGGAGGCGAGCAGGCCAGAGGTGGATGAACGCAGTGCCCTTGTTTGGGTGTAGGGCCTGATCAGAGCCTGAAGGTACGGAGGTGCCGTTCCCCTCACAGCTCCGTAGGCAAGCACCATGGTCTTGTAGCGGATGCGAGCTTCAACTGGAAGCCAGTGGAGAGAGCGGAGGAGCGGGGTGACGTGAGAGAACTTGGGAAGGTTGAACACCAGACGGGCTGCGGCGTTCTGGATGAGTTGTAGGGGTTTAATGGCACAGGCAGGGAGCCCAGCCAACAGCGAGTTGCAGTAATCCAGACGGGAGATGACAAGTGCCTGGATTAGGACCTGCGCCGCTTCCTGTGTGAGGCAGGGTCGTACTCTGCGAATGTTGTAGAGCATGAACCTACAGGAACGGGTCACCGCCTTGATGTTAGTTGAGAACGACAGGGTGTTGTCCAGGATCACGCCAAGGTTCTTAGCGCTCTGGGAGGAGGACACAATGGAGTTGTCAACCGTGATGGCGAGATCATGGAACGGGCAGTCCTTCCCCGGGAGGAAGAGCAGCTCCGTCTTGCCGAGGTTCAGCTTGAGGTGGTGATCCGTCATCCACACTGATATGTCTGCCAGACATGCAGAGATGCGATTCGCCACCTGGTTATCAGAAGGGGGAAAGGAGAAGATTAATTGTGTGTCGTCTGCATAGCAATGATAGGAGAGACCATGTGAGGATATGACAGAGCCAAGTGACTTGGTGTATAGCGAGAATAGGAGAGGGCCTAGAACAGAGCCCTGGGGGACACCAGTGGTGAGAGCACGTGGTGCGGAGACAGATTCTCGCCACGCCACCTGGTAGGAGCGACCTGTCAGGTAGGACGCAATCCAAGCGTGGGCCGCGCTGGAGATGCCCAACTCGGAGAGGGTGGAGAGGAGGATCTGATGGTTCACAGTATCAAAGGCAGCCGATAGGTCTAGAAGGATGAGAGCAGAGGAGAGAGAGTTAGCTTTAGCAGTGCGGAGCGCCTCCGTGACACAGAGAAGAGGAGTCTCAGTTGAATGACTAGTCTTGAAACCTGACTGATTTGGATCAAGAAGGTCATTCTGAGAGAGATAGCAGGAGAGCTGGCCAAGGACGGCACGTTCAAGAGTTTTGGAGAGAAAAGAAAGAAGGGATACTGGTCTGTAGTTGTTGACATCGGAGGGATCGAGTGTAGGTTTTTTCAGAAGGGGTGCAACTCTCGCTCTCTTGAAGACGGAAGGGACGTAGCCAGCGGTCAAGGATGAGTTGATGAGCGAGGTGAGGTAAGGGAGAAGGTCTCCGGAAATGGTCTGGAGAAGAGAGGAGGGGATAGGGTCAAGCGGGCAGGTTGTTGGGCGGCCGGCCGTCACAAGACGCGAGATTTCATCTGGAGAGAGAGGGGAGAAAGAGGTCAAAGCACAGGGCAGGGCAGTGTGAGCAGAACCAGCGGTGTCGTTTGACTTAGCAAACGAGGATCGGATGTCGTCGACCTTCTTTTCAAAATGGTTGACGAAGTCATCCGCAGAGAGGGAGGAGGGGGGAGGGGGGGGGGAGGGGGAGGAGGATTCAGGAGGGAGGAGAAGGTGGCAAAGAGCTTCCTAGGGTTAGAGGCAGATGCTTGGAATTTAGAGTGGTAGAAAGTGGCTTTAGCAGCAGAGACAGAAGAGGAAAATGTAGAGAGGAGGGAGTGAAAGGATGCCAGGTCCGCAGGGAGGCGAGTTTTCCTCCATTTCCGCCATTTCCGCTCGGCTGCCCGGAGCCCTGTTCTGTGAGCTCGCAATGAGTCGTCGAGCCACGGAGCAGGAGGGGAGGACCGAGCCGGCCTGGAGGATAGGGGACATAGAGAGTCAAAGGATGCAGAAAGGGAGGAGAGGAGGGTTGAGGAGGCAGAATCAGGAGATAGGTTGGAGAAGGTTTGAGCAGAGGGAAGAGATGATAGGATGGAAGAGGAGAGAGTAGCGGGGGAGAGAGAGCGAAGGTTGGGACGGCGCGATACCATCAGAGTAGGGGCAGTGTGGGAAGTGTTGGATGAGAGCGAGAGGGAAAAGGATACAAGGTAGTGGTCGGAGACTTGGAGGGGAGTTGCAATGAGATTAGTGGAAGAACAGCATCTAGTAAAGATGAGGTCAAGCGTATTGCCTGCCTTGTGAGTAGGGGGGGAAGGTGAGAGGGTGAGGTCAAAAGAGGAGAGGAGTGGAAAGAAGGAGGCAGAGAGGAATGAGTCAAAGGTAGACGTGGGGAGGTTAAAGTCACCCAGAACTGTGAGAGGTGAGCCATCCTCAGGAAAGGAACTAATCAAGGCGTCAAGCTCATTGATGAACTCTCCAAGGGAACCTGGAGGGCGATAAATGATAAGGATGTTAAGCTTGAAAGGGCTGGTAACTGTGACAGCATGGAATTCAAAGGAGGCGATAGACAGATGGGTCAGGGGAGAAAGAGAGAATGTCCACTTGGGAGAGATGAGGATCCCAGTGCCACCACCCCGCTGACCAGAAGCTCTGGTGCTTCTCTATGTCCCTAGTCTCTGAAACATCATTCTAATTTATGACTGCCCCTAAATGCTGGTCAAGGTTTGTCATCTCAACCCACCGGGCACATACTGGTTAAATCAGCGTTGTTTCAACGTAATTTGTCAACATATTGTGATGTGGAACCGGTAACACTTTACTTGACACCCAGCATCATAACACGAAAGTGAACTTCTTGTCAGAGGAAAAAAAAAGTTTTGACACTCTTATGTAGGTGTCATAACCAGCCATAAAATAACACAATACACTGTATATCACAACAAGTGTAACTATATGGGTCATGACAGTGTTATGACCATATTATGACAGGTTATGACAATGGATGTCAAGTAAAGTGTTACCGTGGAATCTATGTGGAAAATACCTTTAATTTAGAAAAAAGTAATCAACGTAAACTGTTGTTTTAAGGGTACAATTTTGTCATCACGGCAACAAATTGTCAACATATTTTATACAAGGTTTGTCTATGTTGAATTTGTACCTTTGAAACGTCAGATCTTCAACGTAATATCCACAGGGCTCTCGAGTAGCGCTGTGGTCTAAGGCAGCGTCGTTAGGGTTTGGCCGGGGTAGGCCGTCATTGTAAATAAGAATTTGTTCTTAACTGACTTGCCTAGTTAAATAAAGGTTAAATAAAAATAAAAAAAGAAGATAGAGCACTTGCACCATGTACTTTAATGTAATCTCAATTAACTGCAATCCAGGTCATTTGGTTGTGCTATTAGATGAAGCACAGTGACATTAAGTTGTTGTATGAACAAAATATTAGACATTGTTTTCCTATTTGAACTATGTTGTGCTTTTTAAACGGTTGAAAGCATAGTGATAACACATTGGGATGTCAAAACCCTTTTGGCTGTCTTTTTGAGTGGTTGAAATTAGGTTGGAATCTCGTTCATCAACGTATCTACTTCTCTACGTTGAAATGACGTGGTGTGCCCAGTGGGCAGTTTATTCTAATGATGGTAGAAATTCAGAGGTAAGGGGTTGGCTGCTCTTTGACCAGTGTTCATATATTTTTCAACTGTGCTGTGATGTTTCACAAAAGATCTGAACCTATATACATTTTACGGACAAAGTATATTTTACAATAGTTATCTTGTTTTTTTTGGTTATTTTTAGTCCCACCTTTCAGCTCCCCTCAACCCCTCCCATCTATCTCCGAACACGATCCAGTTTTGATTTACAGTGCATTCGGAAAGTATTCAGACCCCTTAACTTTTTCCACATTTTGTTACGTTACAGCCTTATTCTAAAATATATTTTTTTTACATCCTTGAAATGTTTATACAACTTGATTGGAGTCCACCTGTGGTAATTTCAATTGATTTAACATGATTTAGAAAGGCACACACCTGTTTATAAGGTCCCACAGTTGACAGTGCATGTCAGAGCAAAAACCAAGCCATGAAGTTGAAGGAATTGTCCGTAGAGCTCCGAGACAGGATTGCATCGAGGCACAGATCTGGAGAAGGGTACCAAAACATTTCTGCAGCATTGAAGCTCCCCAAGAGCACAGTGGCCTCAAATTGAATAAGTTTGGAACCACCAAGAATCTTCCTAGAGCTGGCCGCCCGGCCAAACTGAGCAATCGGGGGAGAAGGGCCTTGATCAGGGAGGTGACCAGTAACCCAATGGTCACACTGAAAGAGCTCCAGAGTTCCTCTGTGGAGATGGAAGAACCTTCCAGAAGGACAACCATCTCTTGGAGCAGCACTCCACCAATCAGGCCTTTATGGTAGAGTGGCCAGACGGAAACCATTCCTCAGTAAAAGGTACATGACAACCTGCTCAGAGTTTGCCAAAAGGCACCTAAAGACTCTCAGACCATGAGAAACAAGATTCTCAGGTCTGATGAAACCATTATTGAACTATTTTGCCTGAATGCCAAACATCACATCTGGAGGAAACCTGGGACCATGCCTACTGTGAAGAATGGTGGTGGCAGCATTATGCGGTGGGGACACTTTTCAGCGGCAGGGACTGGCAGAGATTTTTGATGAAAACCTGCTCCAGGACCTCAGACTGGGGCAAAGGTTCTCCTTCCAACAGGACAATGACCCTAAGCACACAGCCAAGATAATGCAGAAGTGGCTTCGGGAACAAAGTCTCTGAATGTCCTTGAGTGGCCCAGCCAGCGCCCGGACTTGAACCTGATCGAACATCTCTGGAAAGACCAGAAAATATTGGTGCAGCAACGCTCCCCATCCAACCTGACAGAGCTTGAGAGGATCTGCAGAGAAGAATGGGAGAAACTCCCCAAATACAGGTGTGCCAAGTGTCATACCCAAGAAGACTTGAGGCTGTAATTGCTGCCAAAGGTGCTTCAACAAAGTACTGTGTAAAGGGTCTGAATACTTATGTAAATTTCTGTTTTTTATTTTTTATAAATTAGCAAAAAAATCTAAACCTGTTTTTGCTTTGTCATTACGGTGTATTGTGTTTAGAATGATGAGGGGGAATGATTACCCCTTTTTTCTCCCCAATTTCGTGATATCCAATTGGTAGTTACAGTCTTGTCCCATCGCTGCAACTCCCATACAGACTCGGAAGAGGCGAAGGTCGAGAGCAATGCGTACTCTGAAACACGACCCCGCCAAGCCGCACTGCTTCTTGACACACATGCTTAACCTAGAAGCCAGCCGCACCAATGTGTTTGAGGAAACACCGTACGGCTGGCGACCGTAGTCAGCGTGCATATGCCCGGCCGCAACGAGTCGCTTGAGCGCGATGGGACAAGAACATCTCAGCCGGCCAAACCCTCCCCTAACCCAGACGATGCTGGGCCAATAGTGCGCCGCCTGTTGGGTCTCCAAGTCGTGGCCGGCTGCGATACAGGCTGCGAACAACATTAACAATGTCTACACTGTATTTCTGATCAATTTGATGTTATTTTAATGGACAAAAAATTGGCTTTTCTTTAAAAAACAAGGCCATTTCTAAGAGACCCCAAACTTTTGAATGGCAGTGTATATAAATAGAATTAAACAACAGTGGACAGATCTTATAGCCTTCTTAGACTGAAGAACTGAAGCAATTATCAGCACCCAAAAAAGAATCACTAAAAACAGAGATCACCCAAGAATAAATATTAGATAGTTAAAACTTAGCACCGACAAAAGCACCAGGAATGGATAGCTTTCCCATATAATTCTATTCAACATTTTTGGACAAAATAGCCCCCCTATTTACAGAAATGACAATACATGTGTAATGGCTTCCGTCGGTAGAAGGAGAGGAGGACCAAAGCGCAGCGTGGTATGTATCCATATTTATTAGAATACTTTTTCAATAATGAACAAAACAATAAACAGACGAAAACCCAACGAAGCTACAGTCCCGAACTAGAGAACACAAAAACAGATGAACGCAAGAACAGGAACAATCACCCACAAACCAACAGTAAAAACAGGCTACCTTAATATGGTTCCCAATCAGAGACAACGTAAAACACCTGCCTCTGATTGAGAACCATATCAGGCCAATAAGACAAACCTAAACAAAGAAACACATAACATAGACTACACCCACCCAGCTCACGTCCTGACCAACTAAACAAAGACTAAACAAAGGAAATAAGGTCAGGAACGTGACAGTACACCCCCCCCCCCCCCCCCCCCCCCAGGGGTGGACTCCGGCCGCAAAACCTGAACCTATAGGGGAGGGTCTGGGTGGGCATCCACGGTGGCGGCTCTGGCGCTGGACGTGGCCCCCACCCCACCATAGTTAATCCCCGCTTCCCTGGCCTCCTCGGAATGGCGACCTTCCAAAATATCCCCACTGTACTGATGGGCGCCTCTGGACAGAGGGGCAGCTCCAGACTGAGGGGCAGCTCCGGACTGAGGGGCAGCTCCGGACTGAGGGGCAGCTCCGGACTGAGGGGCAGCTCCGGACTGAGGGGCAGCTCCGGACTGAGGGGCAGCTCCGGACTGAGGGGTAGCTCATGGCTGAATGGTGGCTCAGGCAGCTCCTGACTGGCGGGCGGCTCAGGCGGCTCCTGACTGGCGGGCGGCTCAGGCGGCTCCTGACTGGCGGGCGGCTCAGGCGGCTCCTGACTGGCGGGCGGCTCAGGCGGCTCCTGACTGGCGGGCGGCTCTGGCGGCTCCTGACTGGCGGGCGGCTCTGGCGGCTCCGGGCAGACAGGCGGCGCTGGGCAGACGGCAGACTCTGGCCTGCTGAGGCGCACAGTAGGCCTGGTGCGTGGTGCCGGAACTGGTGGTACCGGGCTAAGGACACGCACCTCAAGGCTAGTGCGGGGAGCAGCAACAGGGCGTACAGGGCTCTGGAGACGCACAGGAGGCTTGGTGCGTGGTGCCGGAACTGGTCGTACCGGGCTGGAGACACGCACCACAGGGCGAGTGCGTGGAGGAGGAACAGGGCTCTGGAGACGCACAGGAAGCCTGGTGCGTGGTGTTGGCACTGGTGGTACTGGACTGGGGCGAGGAGGTGGCACCGGATATACTGGACCGTGAAGGCGTACTGGAGCTCTTGAGCACCGAGCCTGCCCAACCTTACCTGGTTGAATGCTCCCCGTAGCCAGGCCAGTGCGGGGAGGTGGAATAACCCGTACTGGGCTGTGCTGGCGAACCGGGGACACCATGCGTAAGGCTGGTGCCATGTACACCGGCCCGAGGAGACGCACTGGAGACCAGATGCGTTGAGCCGGCTTCATGGCACCTGGCTCGATGCCCACTCTAGCCCGGCCGATACGAAGAGCTGGGATGTACCGCACCGGGCTATGCACACGTACAGGAGACACCGTGCGCTCTTCCGCATAACACGGTGTCTGTCCGTACTCTCGCTCTCCACGGTAAGCCCGGGAAGTTGGCGCAGGTCTCCTACCTGACTTCGCCACACTCCCCTCTACCCTCCCCCCCAAGAAATTTTTTGGGCTGTCTCTCGGGCTTCCTACCGCGTTGCCGTGCTGCCTCCATTCGCCGGTATCCCTCCTCACATTGCTCCATAGAATCCCAAGCGGGCTCCGGCACGCTCTCTGGGATCTCTCTCGACCGACCACCTGTCTATCTCTTCCCAAGTTGTAACACAGTCCAGATCATGCTGCCGAGCTAGCTCCTCATAATGCTGCCTCTCTGCTTTCGCTGCCTCCAGCTCTGCCTTGGGGCGGCGATATTCCCCTGGCTCTGCCCAGGGTCCTTTGCCGTCTAACTCGTCCTCCCATGTCCATTCTTCCATAAAGCGCTGTTGCTGCTGCTGCCGCTGTCCGTTACCACGCTGCTTGGTCTTTTTGTTTTGGGTGATTCTGTAATGGCTTCCGTCGGTAGAAGGAGAGGAGGACCAAAGCACAGCGTGGTATGTAACCATATTTATTAGAATACTTTTTCAATAATGAACAAAACAATAAACAGACGAAAACCCAACGAAGCTACAGTCCCGAACTAGAGAACACAAAAACAGATGAACGCAAGAACAGGAACAATCACCCACAAACCAACAGTAAAAACAGGCTACCTTAACATGGTTCCCAATCAGAGACAACGTAAAACACCTGCCTCTGATTGAGAACCATATCAGGCCAATAAGACAAACCTAAACAAAGAAACACATAACATAGACTACACCCACCCAGCTCACGTCCTGACCAACTAAACAAAGACTAAACAAAGGAAATAAGGTCAGGAACGTGACAACATGTCACTCAATTCAGTACTTTCTAGTTCCATGTGTCAAACAGATATTTAAATTATATTAAAACCAGGAAAATCTGAAGAGTCCCCTGCTGATTATAGACCTGTCACGCCCTGACCTTAGAGATCCTTTTTATGTCTCTATTTTGGTTTGGTCAGGGCGTGAGTTGGGGTGGGTATTCTATGTTCTATGTTTTCTATTTCTTTGTGTTTGGCCGGGTGTGGTTCTCAATCAGAGGCAGCTGTCTATCGTTGTCTCTGATTGAGAACATACTTAGGTAGCTCTTTTTTCCAACTGTCTTGGTGGGAAGTTGACTTTGTTTAGGGCACATAGCCTTTAGCTTCACGGTTTGTTTTGTAGTGTTTATTGTTTTGTTCGGCGTCTTGTCTAAATAAAGAACATGTACGCTCACAACGCTGCACCTTGGTCCAGTTCATCCAACAGCCTTGACAAGACCCGTAAATGTAATAAATTGCAACAAAATAATAACAATGCTTATAAGCAATATAATGGCAGAAGTCTTACCAGACGTGATGCATATCAATCAAATTGTTTTTATAAAAAATAGACCCTCACAAATAAATGGAAGAACAAAACAAGACACGCAGTACCAGTCAAAAGTTTAGACACCTACTCATTCAAGGGTTTTTCTTTATTTTTACTGTTTTCTACATCGTAGAATGATAGTGAAGACATCAAAACTATGAAATAACACATAAGGAATCATGTAGTGACCAGAAAAGTGTTAAACAAATCAAAACATATATTTATATTTGAGATTCTTCAAAGTAGCCACCCTTTGCCTTGATAACAGCTTTGCACACTCTTGCCATTCTCTCAACCAGCTTGACTTGGAATGCTTTTCCAACCGTCTTGAAGGAGTTCCCACATATGCTGAGCACTTGTTGGCTGCTTTTCTTTCACTCTGCGGTCCAACTCTTCCCAAACCATCTGAATTGGGTTGAAGGACAGATTTCCACCAGTCCAATCTCCAATGCCGTGTTTCTTGGCCCAAGTGCATCTCTTCTTATTATTTGTGTCCTATAGTAGTGTTTTCTTTGCATCAAATCGACCACGAAGGCCTGATTCACACAGTCTCCTCTGAACAGTTGATGTTGACATGTGTCTGTTACTTGAACTCTGTGAAGCATTTATTTGGGCTGCAATTCTGAGGCTGGTAACTCTAAAGAACTTATCCTCTGCAGGAGAGGTAACTCTGGGTCTTCCTTTCCTGTGGTGAGAGCTCATGAGAGCCAGTTTCATCATAGCGCTTGATGGTTTTTGCGACTGCATTTGAAGGAACTTTCAAAGCTCATGAAATTTTCTGGATTGACTGACCTTCATGTCTTAAAGTAATGATGGTCTGTCATTTCTCTTTGCTTATTTGAGCTGTTCTTGCCATAATATGGACTCTGTCATTTACCAAATAGGGTTATCTTCTGTATACCACCCCTACCTTGTCACAACACAACTGATTGGCTCAAACGCATTAAGAAAGAAAGAAATTCCACAAATTAACTTTTAACAAGGCACACCTGTTAATTGAAATGCCTTCCAGGTGACTAACTCATGAAGCTGGTTGAGAGAAACCCTGCCCAATATAAAATACATTTTGATTTTTTTTTACACTCTTTTGGTTACTACATGATTCCATATGTGTTATTTCATAGTTTTGATGTCTTCACTATTATTCTACAATGTAGAAAATTGTCAAAATAAAGAAAAACCCTTTAATGTGTAGGCGTTTACAAACTTTTGACTGGTACTGTAGATTTATTAATAATAGCTGCTTTCGACCGTTTTGAATGGCCTTTTCTATTCAAAACTTTGGGAGCTTTCAACTTTCCATCTGAAATAATACATTTTAGAAAATGTTGTATAAATGTACTAAAGCAAAAATATATACAAATAATACATTATCTGAGGAAATTGCTTTAGAAAGGGGCACAAGACAGGGATGTCCCCTCTCCCCCTCCTGTTTGCACTGGCTATTGAACCGCTTGCAGCAAGAATTAGACAGGACCCACAGAAAGGCATGGCTGCCAAAGTTTTTGTATTTATTTTCAGTAATACCATTTGCCCTACCAAAGACTTTCTTTTAAAAAAGTACACTCGTTCATAACAGACTTTATATGGCCAAATAAAATTCACAGAATAAAATGAAAAGTTTTATATCTTCCTAAGTCTGCGGGTGGTTTTAACCTTCCAGACTTTGGTAGCAATTTGATACAAAGACTTTTACTTGCAACATATAGTTAAATGCACAAAAGAAGAACAATGGTTACATACTGAAGATGCTCATGCTCATCCCCAGAATCTTTTTACATGTCTATTTTCAAAGGCTCAAGCTAAGAACATGAACAACTTTATAATTAAGAACACTATAACAACATGGAAGAAAATGAAACCTATTCTACAAGAACCAATATCACTTCCTAAATACCTTATGGAACAATCCTTGGAAAGCTTTTCAAAATTCACCAATAAATTGGTCCACATGGAAAATTAAAACTATAGAAACCGTAAATGACTTGGTAACAGGAAATGCATTTATTTCCATGACAGAATTAGAAAGTCATGACCAATGTAGATGTTTCAAATACATGCAACTTAAAAGTTACATTTCACAACATTTCGAATTGAAATATTTTGAACATCAGACTAACCTTGGCGGAATCTAATTTGAGTCAGAAAAGGATGTTCATATGATAGGGAAGATATACAAAACCTTGCAGAGAGTATATCCAACTGACAATCTCTTAGGAAAAAAATATGGATGGAAGATGGAGGGAAATTTGGTGCACAACTAACGACATGAAAGTAAACTAAAATGTACTCTTAATCCAGTATAGGCTATAAAGAATGTGTTATACGAGAAACAAAATTCACAAATTCTACAGCACTGTATCCAAGGCTCAATTGAATAGTAAGTGTCTGCTTTTTTTTATTTTTACCCATTTACGAATAGGTGCTCTTTGCATGGCATTGGAAAACGTCCCTGGTCTCAACTGATGGACCTTACAGATAATTGTGTGTGTGGTACAGAGATGGGGTAGTCATTCAAAAATCATGTTAACTACTATTTTTGCACACAGTGAGTCCATGCAACTTATTATGTGACTTGTTAAGCACATTCTTACTCCTGTACTTATTTAGGCTTGCCATAACAAAAATGTTGAATAGTTTTAGCTTTTAATAATTTGTTAAAAAAACTAAATCCACTTTGACATTATGGGGTATTTTGTGTAAATTCAGGCTGTAACACAACAAAATGTGTAAAAAGTTAAGTGGTGTGAATACTTTCTGAAGGCACTGTATGGCCAACCGCCGTTAAAACCCATTGAAGAAGAAGACGACTGAAGGAGAAGAGATTACTTGAAACTAATTAGGTTTCCACTTTTATCTTTGGATTAATTGTCGGAGTAGAGAACACACGATTTTGTGTGACTCAAAATATGTCAACATTCTGATTGAGTTGTGGCTGTCAGTGAAAAGCATCTAACATATGTGAGAAGATGATGTGTCTTCAGTATAATATTTTTTTTTTGCAACTCTCTCCAGAATGCATGCACTCAGCTCATATGTCACCAGTAGGCCTAGCAAATGTATTGTTAACCCCGTCATTTGGTGACATTCATTTCTGTTATGTATATACACTGAACTGAAATATAAATGCAACATGTAACGTTTCATGAGCTAAGATAAAAGATCCCAGAAAGTTTCCATATGCACAAAAAACATATTTCTCTCAACTTTTGTGCACAAATTTGGTTACATCCCTGTTGGTGAGCATTTCTCCTTTCACAAGAAAATCCATCCATCTGACAGGTGTGGCATTTCAAGAAACTGATTAAATAGCATGATCATTACACAGGTGCACCTTGTGCTGGGGACACTAAAAGGCCATTCTAAAATGTGCAGTTTCACAACTTCAGACCACGTGTATGGCGTCATGAGGGCGAGCGGTTTTCTGATGTCAACCGTGTGAACAGAGTGCCCCATGGTGGGGTTATGGTATGGGCAGGCATAAGCTATGGACAATGAAAACAATTGCATTTTATTGATGGCAATCAGCTTCTGGCCGACCCAGTTGATGTTTCATTAGCAATAGGTCAAGTCAAAGGGAGGCGGAGTAGAGAGATTAATGTTTCATCAGGATCATTTCTGTCTTTATTTGCTGGCTTTAGGCCTATGTATTTTACTTAGCTGACGATGGAAGTTATAAGCTTTCTGTTGCATTGGCCTATAGGCCATCTCTGAGTTTTTTGCGCTCCTTTCTTTAGCCACCATCGGATTCATGTGTCCATATGGCAGAGGCTGGTGTTCTCGCCTTAATTTAGCAAAGATTTGTATCATTTTACTTCAGATTTTTATGATTAACCACGTGACAATGCTTTTGAGAAACTAAAACGTTATTATTGAAATGAAACTGTTTCACAAAAATGCTCATATAAACTGATATAAACTGTCACTCATATAAACTGTCATGCAGATTGGTAGGATAAATTGTAAGCTTCCCCAAACTTAATACTCACGAGCTGCACACATAGGAGATCCCGTGAAAAAACGTGCCCCCTAATCGCCTATAGATATCAAAGGCCCGTCCAATTGATTTGTTCTGGCACTGGCCCTGTGCTCTATCCCACCTGGACAAGAAGAATGCATGTGTAAGAATGCTGTTCATCAGCTACAGCTCAGCTTTCAACACCAGGTATGAACCCCACCCTGCAGTAGTGGTGCGTGGGTAAAATCACTGGGAAGCCAAGCCAGTAAAAAGCCATATTAAAACCTGTTGTGATAATTGCGTTGTTTGCTCTGTAACCCATTCATTCATACGCCACCGTGATATATATTAAGGCCGTGACAACAAAAAGACAAGTCACACAGTGGCAAAATAAAGTCTGCGGTCCTGACCGCTCTGGAGCAAGTTTTCATCAAGGATCTCTATGTGCTTTGCTCCGTTCATCTTTCCCTCGATCCTGACAAGTCTTCTAGTCCCTGCCGCTGGAAAACATCCCCACAGCATGATGCTGCCACCACCATTCTTCACCGTATGTATGGTGCCAGGTTTCCTCCAGACGTGACGCTTGGCATTCAGGCCAAAGAGTTCAATCTTGGTTTCATCAGACCAGAGAATCTTGTTTATCATGGTCTGAGAGTCTTTACGTGCCTTTTGGCAAACTCCAGTCGGGATGTAATGTGTCTTTTACTGAGGAATGGCTTCCGTCTGGCCACTCTACCATAAAGGCCTGATTGGTGGAGTGCTGCAGTGATAGTTGTCCTTCTGGAAGTTTCTCTCATCTCCACAGAGGAACTCTGAGGTTCTGTCAGAGTGACCATCGGATTCTTGGTCTCCTCCCTGACCAAGGCCCTTCTCCCCTGATTGCTCAGTTTGGCCCGGGCGGCCAGCTCTAGCAAGAGTCTTGGAGGTTCCAAACTTATTCCATTTAAGAATGATGGAGGCCACTGTGTTCTTGGAGACCTTCAATGCTGCAGAGATTTCTCTCGATCTGTGCCTCGACACAATTCTGTCTCGGGGCCCCCGAACAATTCCTTCAATCTCATGGCTTGGTTTTTTGCTTTGACATGCACTGTCAACCGTGGAACCTTATATAGACAGGTGTGTGCCTTTCCATATCATGTCCAATCAATTGAATTTACCGCAGGTGGACTCCAATCAAGTTGTAGAAACATCTCAAGGATGATCAATGGAAACAGGATGCACCTGAGCTCAATTTCGAGTCACATAGCAATGGGTCTGAATACTTATGAAAATAAGGTATTTCTGTTTTTTATTTGTAGTAAATTTGAACAAAATTTTTTTCGAAAAACCTGTTTTTACTTGGTCATTATGGGTATTGTGTGTAGATTGAAGAGGGGATAAAATATTTAATCAATTTTAAAATAAGGCTGTAACGATACAAAATGTGGAAAAAGTCAATGGTGTCTGAATACTTTCCAAATGCACTGCATATTGTAACGATCTGGGTGTCGTGGGTCTGAAGTCAGGTGCAGGAAACAGAGAGTTCAAAATAGTGCTCTTTATTGCACAAACGGCGGACACAGGCCACCTCACAAAACCACTGGGTGCCGAACAAAACAAACGCCCCAAACACAGAGACTAAAACAGTATAGCAAAAACCCACGAACAGGAACAAACACGTTCGTCTCAAACGTACACAAATGTTACACCAAACAATCCCGCACAAAGAAACAGGCGGGCCGGCTGACTAATAAAGCCCTACCAATCACCACAACTCATAACAGGTGTAATCAATCAACATACAAGGAGGGGGAGAAAGAAACCGTGGCAGCTAGTAGGCCGGCGACGATGACCGCCGAGCGCCACCCGAACGGGAAGGGGAGCCACCTTCGGTCGGAGTCGTGACACATATATTACGGACTCTGACATTGCTCGTTCTGATATTTCTTAATTTTTTTATTTTTGTATTTGTGTGTATTGTTTTGTATTGCTGGGTATTACTCATTGTTGGAGCTAGACACACAAGGATTTCGCTGCACCTGCGATAACGCGACCAATAACATTTATTTGATTTGTCTGTCTCTCGGTCCATCAGCTTTGGGAACTGTATTTTTGTGTCCTCTTCCTTTCCCGTTGAGGGAAGCCTGGAGGATCCTCACTCCCCTCCTCCATCACATAGAGGGAGAGAAGACACCTCCTATACCATACACCTATGGAAGGTAAGTAATACTTACTAGGGTTGCAAAGCTACCGGTAATTTACCAAAGTTACCGGAATCTTCAGTAACATAATCTATGGTAACGTTGGTAATATATACTTGAATAACTTAAAAATTATATATACTGTAGTATTAATTTATTATATCTGTGTCAATATTGTCCATGAGTTTCTAGTAGATAGACCATATGGTTCAAGAGAAAACAGCCTAATCAATGAAAAAGCATTTAATTTTTTAATAATTTTCAATTAACTCTGCCATTCTTCAAACTATTGACGTTTTTCACAACTGCCCCTAGACATAGTAATCTGCCCCTTGACATAGTAAAATAAATAAAAGTTTGTATTTCATGATGAAACCTTCCCATGAAACACCAATGGTATTCAGTAAGTTGATTGTTTATATTTAGGACAATGTTTTACAACTTTGTCATTCTTTTTATTATTTTTAAATAATCTTATTCAATAATTTCATATATTTTACATGTGATAAGGCCACACAGAGGGCCAGAGATTATTACAGACACCTGTGATCATCTGAAATGTGTGTTACTTTTGTGTACCTTCTGTTATTTATACAGTCAGGAGTATGCATTTCTCACACTCCTGACTGATTCCCTCATCTCTACCACATAAGCATTATATCATGCTGTGCTGTAGCCAACTATTCTATCATTATCATACATGTTTGCCATGACAGTGATTGAACACAGAGAGGAGTTAAAGTACAGATCTGAAGTACAAATTGTTTGATTGACAATGTTAACCCTTGTGTGATGGTCATGTTTTTGTTATTCACCCAATGTTCGCTGGTCTGATGGACCCACAACATTATTGGGGTTTTAAAACAATACAGCCATAACAATTTACGTAAAAATACTTCATACTTAGATTTTGACTTATATCAATTACAAGCAATATAAACAGCATACATGGTTAATATTTGCCATTTATCTCTGCTAGATCACATTTATCAATAAAAGCGGTATTTGTTTGTGTAAACAAAAATCAATAATAATCAAGACATAGGTGGAATAAATCATTTTAATCTTGAACAAATATAAATGAAACTAGGTTTTTATCACTATTGATGTGTATTGCTTTGAACTGAACAAATTGGAAGGACAAATTTTACATACAGTATTTTATTGAAATTATAAATGTGCCCCATTGAACACATATTAAGGCCTGTCTACACATCACATGAGGGACATAGTTGTACTGTGTGTGTGTATGTTGCAAATGTATTTCTTGGACTTCATGCATGTGTACTGTGTCTTCCTGTCCTTCTTGGGTCACACACATCGCAGCGCTTCTTCTTGTTGCTACCGGCTGCAATCTAGAATGACGAAAACACTTACAATTTTACTTACATCTCACTCACTCACATATATAGTTACAGCAGGCCAAGGTAGGAGAGTCACACACACACAGATGCAACAACATCACTCACACTTACTTCCGGAATTGGAGTTAGTTCGGTGGGTCAGGCGGTTGGGGCACCAGCATCCTCCTTCTGAATCCTCCTCACAATGGCTGCAGAAGCTGGGCTCCTTGGGATTTGTTGCCTCTGGATTTGAGGTCTTACCAATGCCTTGCCCAGCTCCTCGAGAAATAGCCGTCTCCTCTGGAGATACCCTCTGTTCCAATTTGGGTTCAACACCATCCAGATGACAAACGCGTTGTACACCGAGATGTCCAAGATGTTGAAGAATATCACAAGTGGCCAGCGTAGGGTGGTTATTTTGCAGCTGTAGCCAGTCACCAGCTAGTCTAAATTGTCCACCACTCTTTTTGTGGCATTTTAATCCGTTATGATTTCTGGTTTTTGATGTTCCTGGCCACAGATTCTCCCTTCCCAATGCAGCATACTCATGAGTACCACATTTTTGCCTTTCTTTGGCACTTAGGACACTAGAGACATGTCGGCCATGAACACAAACTTAAAGGAATTGGTAGGCTTGTTCTGTGTATTAAACAGCTGAAGTGGTAGCTCTGGCTTGTTTTTTTGTACTGTTCCTACCATTGTCAGCTTCCTCTTGAGGAGCTCCTGAAAAAAGTTATTGCATGTGATGTTGTGGCTACGAAGTCCCTGTGTCACGTCCAGGACAACCCGCCTCCCTTGGTTCTTCTCAGGGGCTCCTTCATCTGGCTTCCCCAGTTCCCCACTTGCAAGTTCCACGCATATGATGAAGCAGCATCACAGGCAGCCCAGATCTTGATTCCATATTTTGCAGGTTTAGACGGTATGTACTGCCTGAAGGAGCAGCGGCCCCTAAATGGCATAAGCTGCTCATCAACAGTAATGTTGGGCCCAGGGTTGTAAAACAGGGGCAGGCGGTCCAACCACTTGTCCCACACTGACCTGATTGCAGCTAGCTTGTCTCTCTGCCGCCGAGCTGGTCTGGTGTCTCGGTTATCGAAGCGGATAATCCTGGAAATAATGTGTACGTTTTCCAGAGACATTGTAGCACAGAAAATTTCTCTGCCAATTTTTAGATCCAATGGGGAACCCCTGTGGGATGCAAAAAGTTCGCTGGCGAATCCCACAGGGATTCTGTGGATTCCCCATTGAATCTAAAAACACCAGCAAGGATAAGAACCCCAAAGTATGCATGTAAATGAGTTTGGTCCATCTCCTTCCATCTCTCTCCAAAAACACGTCTTCCCTCCAAAAATGTACATCCATATTTCTCCTCCTGCAGGCTGCTGATGAGCTGGTTGCTGGCGGGCTGGTCCTGGGGCTGGCTGAGGGTCAATCTCATCCTCTTCTTCCAACTCACTGTCAGACTCCAAATTGAGAGACATGATCCTCATATTCTGAAAATTCTTAATCTTCCAGATTGGAAGATGCTCCTTCCACACTAGCTTCTCTCTCTGACAAAATTATTTCTAAGGCCCTCTGAGCAGAGATTATTTTTGCCATACTGATTGATTGTGGTAAGGAGGCACACATGCAAAGCTATGTATTTGTTGTGTCCCTTGCCCAATTTGCATCTGGCTGGGGTAGAGTGTGGGAAAATACAGATTTTTTTACAATGTATCAAAATAATGTATTGTAATAACATTGTGCAGGTTCCCGCAAGACATTTTGTAGTTTCACACACTACAAAGGGTAAAGAGTGCGAGAAAAGCGGGAGACAGGCAGACAGACTGTAAAAGGTCTGGGTGTACCTGGTGCAGAGGAGTAGCAGAGATGATTAATAAAAGTAACTTTACTCAAAATTACCAAATACATGTAGTAATACCAAGCCCACACAATAGGACCGAAATACATAAAACAAACACGCACAAAAACCATGGGGAAAACAGAGGGTTACATAATGAACATGTAATTGGGGAATTGAAACCAGGTGTGTAAAACAAAGACAAAACAAATGGAAAATGAAAAGTGGATCGGCGATGGCTAGAAGGCCGGTGACGTCGACCGCCGAACGCCGCCCGAACAAGGAGAGGGACCGACTTCGGCGGAAGTTGTGACACAGACAGGTTCTTGGTGCTATGTTGAAACAGCAGGCCCAGGGAGGAGGAAGACAAGAGCACACAGCAAACTTTTTTCTTATTTTCAGCTACAGTGGACCCGAACACCACATATGTAATATAAATGTGTAGGGGGTGCACAGTGTGTACTCAATGAAAATGTGTTCTTTTACACGTTCTTCACAGAAAATGAGCCAAGGCTCAGGTCTCAGGTTGATTTTTTTTTTTTATTGTATCATTTTTCTTTTGGTAAACATTGAAAATGGGTCCCACAGCCCCGAACACCACACAAGGGTTAATGCCTGTGAGGCTGTGTTCCAAAACACAGTGGAGAGCCTGAGCAGAGGAGATAACCCACTGGGAAACAACTGGTTGAATTAACATTGTTTCCATGTAATGTCAACTAAATGAATATATGTGATGACGTTGAATCAATGTGTAAAACTGATTGGATTTGCAAAAAGTCATCAAAGTAAAGGCATTTAGATTTTTTTATCTAACTTTTTACCTAAATCCTATGGTTTTGTGAAATGTTCAGTTGATTTCATGTTGAATCCACATTAGTTGACAACTCAACAAAATTTCTATCAAAACTAGACGTTGAACTGACGTCTACCCGGTGGGAAGAGTGCAAACCATGACCCAGCAAGGTAAAAAGTTCTCCACTGTCTACTCAAATCCCCCCGTTGAAAATCATTTAGTTGTCTTTAACCAAATAATATATTATATATAATCAGATAACACCATCCAAATTTGCAAACTCTCTTTTCTAAACTAGAAACCTGATTAATTATATTTCCATCTACTGTTCCTACATTCATATCACTCAGTCCAGGCTTGGTCTAGGCGTAAGTTGCTCCGCTGTGATTGGCTGATGACTGACACCATTTTCTGTTCCTCTCTCTCCAGGTATATGGCCCAGCTCTGAGTATTCCTTCATTCTACAGCCCACACACAACACACACACACAACACACACACACACACACACTGCTCCAGTCATTTCACCAATAAACAGACACAGACAGACTGACTTCTGGGGCTGGAAGCGCCAGAGGAAGGAGAAGGACTGAAAGACCCCAAATGTATGTTACTGACTTAACAATGACAATAGCTGATTCATCAAGCTGCACTGAATGGAATGTTTGTTTGTTGGTTCATCTGCCCTGCTTCTCTGCTACTTAGATCAACACTGTGCTTCAAGGAGATGATCTTAAGATTCAAGAAAAACAGGTTTGTCCTATTGTATACATACAAAGCCACAAATTCCTCAGGTAAATGTCATTGTTAAGCCAGAGGGATGTCAGTTCTACCATAAACAATAAATCATGTGGAGGCTCAACATTCTGCATAGTAAAAAGGTGTGTACATTTATTAGGTTTTCAATTGTTGTGTGTACAACATTTTCATAACTGCAAAAAACTGCTCAAGTGAACATAACACATTTACAGAAGACAATGTCATAGAAGATGTCATAGGCTACTGGCATCAAGGCATTTTATGTAGAAAAAAGTATTCCTTGAACTGCCTTCAAATTCAAATCTCCATCTTAAGACTTAGGTATTGAAATATTTACACTGGAAACAGAAAGGAAGCCATTTCATTGGTAGGCAAAATCATTGATACCAATCATTAATGTCGTCATCTCTGGCATAGTGTTTTTCTCTGCAAGTAGTGTGAACGGACCCTAACTCAGCCTTCCTCAGTAGTTGAGGACACATCTCCCTTTGCAGTTCCTGTGTCCGTCTTGGCACTTCCTGGTGGGCGTGGCTGATCCGTCCTCAATGCCCCGGGCATACAGACGCACCAGCTGACCATGAACCCTGGGAGGGAAGGAAGGAAGGAACAGGACAACAAGAGAAATGAGGACAGGGTCAGAGTTGGAAAACGTGGCATTGACACTTCAAACTATCGTGCTGATCCTAACAATACTGTGCTGGCTCCAATTTATTTTTCTCATAAAGTCCTTTCCAGCACGATTTCAGCTACTATGGTGTATGTATTACCAGGCCAGAGCAATACAACTCTGCTCAGCTCAGTAGTGCCCTCAATAGTGTCCTGACGTAATAATGTTTTATTACATAAAACTAGAAGGGGAGAGGCGATTCTGGAATATGTTCCTGGATTCAACGATGGCATTGAGGAGTTTACCACATCAGTCACCGGACTCATTAATAAGTGCATCGACAACATAGTCCCCACAGTGACTATACATACATATCCCAACCAGAAGTCATGGATTGGCAACATCTGCACTGAGCTAAAGGCTAGTGGGGTTGGGTTAAATGTGGAAGACACATTTCGGTTTAATGCACTCAGTTGTGCAACTGACTAGGTATATCCCTTCCCTAGAGCTGCTGCTTTCAAGGAGCGAGACACTAATCTGGACGCTTCTAATAAATCCTGCTATGACCTCTGACGAGCCAATAAAACTGTCAAAGCATCAATAGAGGACTAAAATCGAATCCTACAACGCTGTCTATCACGGATTACAAAGGGAAACCCAGCCGCAAGCTGCCCAGTGATGTGAACATACCAGACGAGCTAAATTCCTTCTGTCGCTTCGAGGCAAGCAACACTGAACCATGCATGAGAGCACCAGCTGTTCCGGAGGACTGTGTGATCACGCTCTACATAGCCGATGAGAGTAAGACCTTTAAACAGGTTAACATTCACAGGGCTGCAGGGCCAGATGGATTATCAGGATGCGTACTCAGAGCAAGTGCTGACCAGCTGGCAAGTGTCTTCACTGACATTTTCAACCTCTCCCTGACCCAGTCTGTAATAACTACATGTTTCAAGCAGACCGCCATTGTCCCTGTGCCCAGGAACGCCAAGGTAACCTGTCTAAATGACTTTTGCCCTGCAGCACTCACATCTGTAGCCATGAAATGCTTTTAAAGGCTGGTCATGGCTCACATCAACACCATCATCCCAGACACCCTCGACCCACTCCAATTGGCATACCGCCCCAACAGATCCACAGATGATGCAATCTCTATTGCATTCCACACTGCCCTCTCCCACCTGGACAAGAGGAACACCTGTGTGAGAATACTGTTCATTGACTACAGCTCAGCGTTCAATACTATAGTGCCCTCTAAGCTCATCATATGCTAAGGATCCTGGGACTGAATACCTCCCTCTGCAACTGGATCCTGGACTTCCAGATGGGCCGCCCTCAGGTGGTGAGGGTAGGCAACAATACATCCGCCACCCTGACCATTAACACGGGGGCCCCTCAGAGGTGCGTGCTTAGTCCCCTCCTGTACACCCTGTTCAACCATGACTGGGTGGGTGAACAGGGAGTACCATCATTAAGTTTGCTGACGACACAACGGTGGTAGGCCTTATCACTGACGACGATGAGACAGCCTATAGGGAGGAGGTCAGAGAACAACAACCTTTCCCTCAACGTCAGCAAGACAAAGGAGCTGATGGCGTAGTGGGGTCGAGAGATTTAAGTTCCTCGGTGTCCACATCACTTAGGATCTATAACGGTCCACACACCCCAACACAGTCGTGAAGAGGGCACGACAACTCCTCTGCAACCTCAGGAGGCTGACCAGATTCTGCATGGGCCCTCAGATCCTCAAAGTTCTACAGCTGCACCATTGAGAGCATCTTGACTGGCTGCATCACCGCTTGGTATGGCAACTGCTTGGAATCCGACTGCAAGGCACTACAGAGGGTAATGCGTACGGCCCATTACATTACCTAGTCACTTTATTCCTAATTTTATGTACATATCTACCTCAAGTTACATCGTACCCTTGCACATCAACTCAGTACTAGTACCCCGTGTATATAGCCAATTTATCGTTACTCGTGTATTTATTATTACGTGTTATTACTTTTCTATTACTTTTCTATTATTTACTCCGTAAATAAGCATTTCACTGTTTAGTCTACACCTGTTGTTTATGAAGCAAGAGCCAAATCAAATTTGATTTGATTTTAAGCAAGGGGTCAACTCCGAGTTTTAGGCCAATGAGAGACTGTCGAATTTGGTCAAGATAAAAGTGAATTACTATTTTGATAGGTTAGGCTTATTTTATTGGATAGAAGATTTATAATGCTTTGTTTGTTTTAGAGTGGTCAGTCTACCATCTTGTTAATATAATAGATCACATTTTATAAAACCCTGTGTGTTTACTCTAGAGACTTCCTGTTTTTTTGCATGGGCTGCGTCACAGTCCACTGATAACTCCTTTATCGGTCGTTCACATATGCGGTAGATAGGCTATTGTCAGCCCCCCGTGTTTGTCAGACATGAGAGGATGCCAAAATAGTTACTTTTCACGTAATTGTCTGTCTAGTCTGAACAGTTTGAGCTAGACTTTGAGTCAAGAGGGTTAAAGGGTTAGTAGAGTCTCCAGATAATGCCTAAAGCAGACTACTAAATGTACACTGAATCTTTAATGTCAGGTAAGCCAATAAGTAGTGATTGACATGATCTGATGAGTCATCCCTTACCTGCAGGAGATCTCAGTGTGAGGCAGTATCTCTCCGTCACAGTTCCACACAGACACTGTAGGAGCCTTACTGCAGCACAAACCACACAGGAAGTCTTTCTGCCCTCGCTCCTCTCCTCTTTCTACCAGGTGCTTGTGGGAACTGCTTCGGCTTGGTCTCTTTCCTTCCTCCGTCATCCCTCCATCATTCACTCTCTCCCTCTCTTCATCCTTGTCCTCCTCTTCTCCGGTAGGGAAAGAAAAGCGTACTGCCTTCACTCGGTGGACGTCCACGAACGGCAAGTCAAACTAAAATACAGCAGATAGGAAAGATAATTTATGCATCTATTGAAATATTTCTGTCTCAGATAACTGATATTTCCATACTGCTGTGCAGTACTTGAAGCCTGGCAAGCCAGTCCACGTACGATAGAAATGTAGCTAGCAATCATGGCTGCAGGGTTTGGATTTTTAGTCTGGCTACATTTCTTGTGGCCTCGCTGAGGTGGTCTTCACCTGGTCCTGTGTGCTGGTGTGTCTGTGTAGGAAGGTGAGGAACCCTAAGGGGTGTGTGTCCCGTACGATGATCAGGTCACCTGTCCCATCGGCCAGGTGTGCGGAGGGGGACAGGCCCAGGGGACTGCGAGGACAGGAGCTGGACATACAGGTGAGCGACACAGCCCTGAACCGGCCCTCCACACTCACCCACTCACCTGCAGCACGGGGCAGAGAGAGCAGAGGAAGTTCTGTGACACACCAGGGTTTGAACTCTGCTCTCCTGCATGCCACAAGACTGTTAGCCCACTGAGCTAAAGCCTAGGCATTAACTCTGAGAGCAAACATAAGACTTCCGGTCTCAGGCAAAGTTACTCACCACCACAGTGTGTTTCATTGAACCACCTCCATGCATTACATCGGATGTGTGTAGACTGGGTGTACACTGTGTAGACTTTACAGTCGTCTGTGTAGACTTTTTATAGACTGTTTGTAAGGGCCTTACCCTCAGTGTCGCTGCTGAATTGACTAAAGTGGGAGCTGTAGAGGGAACTAGCACCTGGAGAGTGGGGGAACAGTCTCTCTGTGCCATTAGAACACACACTGCACCTGGAACACACAGATTACCAACTATTACTTGTTTTACACATGATATAGGTATAGTGTAATATACCCAGTGATGTAACAACAGCACATGTTCCTGACAGCCATACATTCCATTCATATGTGTATCATCAACTCGCACTCCCTCGTAGACCCTTGGGGGTAGCTATCCATCACATACAAAAGATAGGTACTGTCTGTCAAAGACACCAGCGTCCTGTACTGTAGCATCTCACAGTCCCTTACACTCCCTCACAGACCGTGGGGCAGTTATTTCAGACAAAAGACATTGGGTATAGTCTTTCACAGAGGTAGGCTACACTCTTCTTTCACAGACACCAGCGTCTCTATCCTCTCCCAAGGAGGTGCTGTCTCTCCTTTCTTCCGGATCAGCTTGCTCTACGTTGGCATGGGAACTGCCCTCCTTAAGGTACAGATGTACACCCAACACCTGGGTCTCTGTTGCAGGTGGAAGTGACTGTAACTGAGGCAATTGAGGCTGTGTCACTTTCGCCTTCTGATGATGTAACCTAGCTCCCAGAACAGTTTCTCTCCACTGGACTGGGATGGTTGAGGTACCATGAAATCGAAGGCAATTATTTTCTTTCAGGACCTTATATTTGAGATAGGTAGCGATATCAGAACCCCCTCTGTTACCATCAGTGAGTTGTTAATGCTGAGCTTATCAATATGCGGTCAAGAATGCACTCTCCCAATCAGAGGAGCATGTGCTACGTCTTTAACAGGTAAAGAGGGCCATCCTTTCCTTCGTCCCTTGATCAGCCTCATCTGCTGTAACTACCAGTTTGTTGTTTTGGATCTTTGTACCAGGCAGTGAGTGTCTTTATTCTCTAAGAAATATAGTTAGTTGTTACCCAGAGAGGCAGCGTGTATTGTCCCTGGGGTTGGAGAGCTGGGAGTCTGCTGGTAGGTACTGAATTACGCCTGCATAGCTCCTGTTACTTAGGTACACCATAGCACCTGGGGGAAGAGTGGTGTTAGCAGCCATCATATGTCTCGAACTCATACTGTTAACACATGGAGACCTAAACACACAGAGGGAGAGAGGATGTATTTTCTCTAATAATTATTATGTAACATGTATACACAGTACCAGTCAAAGGTTTGGACACACCTCCTCATTCCAGGATTTTTCTTTATTTTTTTTACTATTTTTTACATTGTTGACTAATAGTGAAGTAAAACATATAGAATCATGTAGTAACCCAAAAAGTGTTAAACAAATCAAAATATACACTCTTTGGCATTCTCTCAACCAGCTTCATGAGGTAGTCACCTGGAATGCATTTCAATTAACAGGTGTGCCTTGTTAAAAGTTCATTTGTGGAATTTCTTTCCTTCTAAATGCGTTTGAGCCAATCAGTTGTTTTGTGACAAGGTAGGGGTGGTACACAGAAGATAGCCCTATTTGGTAAAAGTACATATTATGGCAAGAATAGCTCAAATAAGCAAAGAGAAATGACAGTCCATTGTTACTTTAAGACATGAAGGTCAGTCAATGTGGAAAATTTGTGCATTTGCAAAAACCATCAAGCGCTATGATGAAACTGGCTCTCATGAGGACCGCCACAGGAAAGGAAGACCCAGAGTTACCTCTGCTGCAGAGGATAAGTTCATTAGAGTTAACTGCACCTCAGATTGCAGCCCAAATAAATGCTTCACAGAGTTCAAGTAACAGACAAAACATCAAGTGTTCAGAGGAGACTGCGGGAATCAGGCCTTCATGGTCAAATCTCTGCAAAGAAACCACTACTAAAGGACACCAATAATAGGAAGAGACTTGCTTGGACCAAGAAACATGAGCAATGGACATTAGACCTGTGGAAATCTGTCCTTTGGTCTGATGAGTCCAAATTTGAGATTTTTTGTTGTCATGTCTTTGTGAGATGCAGAGTAGGTGAATGGATTATCTCCGCATGCGTGGTTCCTACAGTGAAGCATGGAGGAGGAGGTGTGATGGTGCTTTGCTGGTGACACTCTCAGTGATGTATTTAGATTTCAAGGCACATTTAACCAGCATGTCTACCACAGCATTTTGCAGCGATACACAATCCCATCTGGTGCGCGCTTAGTGGGACTATCATTTGTTTTTCAACAGGACAATGACCCAACGCACCTCCAGGCTGTGTAAAGGTTATTTGATCAAGAAGGAGAGTGAGGGAGTGCTGCATCAGATGACCTGGCCTCCACAATCACCTGACCTCACCCAATTGAGATGGTTAGGGATGAGTTATACCGCAGAGTGAAGGGAAAGCAGCCAACAAGTGCTCAGCATATGTGGGAACTCCTTCAAGACTGTTGGAAAAGCATTCCTCATGAAGCTGGTTGAGAGAATGCCAAGAGGGTGCAAAGCTGCCATCAAGGCAATTTTATTTCATAGTTTTGATGTCTTCACTATTATTCTACAATGTAGAAAATAGTTCAAATAAAGAAAAACCGTGGAATGAGTAGGTGTGTTAACTTTTGACTGGTACTGTATATATTTGAATATTATGTCTTGATACAGCTTGACATAATAGACGTGACTTACTTCTTAGAGCTTGATAGTAGTGATACATATAAAGACATTTCAGGTTTATGTGGGACACAGGTGATGTGAGATATTTGTTTCTGACTGAACATTGATTTAAGGTGTAATTAGTTTGTAGGTTGTGGTCGGGTAAGAGAGGTATTATCCTCTGACCTCCACCTTGGTCTAGCAGACAGTGTTTAAAGGGATACTTATGGATTTTGGCAATGGGTCCCTTTATCTACTTCCCCAGAGTCAGATGAACTCATGGATTCTATTTTAATGTCTCTGTGTCCAGTATGAAGGACGTTAGAGGCAGTTTCGTGAGCCAATTCAAAGAAATCCCGAATTACCAATCCCTTTAAGAAGTATTGCAGTAACAACTCAATATAATGACATGTCTCTGCTTTAGGTTCCCTTTCATATACTTGAGTCACATTCCATATACAGTTTAACTTAGTAGTCCTGTCTGTGAGGCACTATCTATGATATGTCTGCAATATTTGACCATTCGCCTCATACATAGTGACCGCATCACATTGTGCCAATAATTACATGAATGCAAACCTCCTCGGGTATTATTGCTTTAATTTTCCATTACATATGTACCTGAGTAGTCATATCTGAGAGGCCCCATCCAGCGGTGTCTCTCGCTCTCAGCCAGCACGTCACCATAGAACCCGTACCCCACCAGAGACACAGAGTAACGCACCAGAGACGAGCGATGGTGGACAGAACACACATCCAGAGGCTGAGAGTCTCCTGCAATGGTTTGTGGGAAGGTGAAGGACAAGGAGGGTTTAGAGGGGCGTCAAACTCATTTTGCCCTGGGGGCCGCATTTGTTCTTCAACGAGGTCCAGAGGGCCGCACTGAAAATGCGTTATATTGCGTTATATTAGTCAATAAAATAAAACTAGTCCTCTATCCATCATTTTGAGAGTTTTCTATATTCCCTGACTCTCTAGCTTTCCTTTCAGAGATTATTAGCGAGCTGGACAGTCAAACTGTAAGGTCAATTATCATTTCTGCACAGATTCGATTTGGTTTTAGTAATTTAAAGGATATTGAGTTTGTTTCCCCTCCCCTAAAAAATATTTAATTAAAAAATATGTTTTACTCAAACGACCGCGGGCTGGTTTGGACCCCCTCGTGGGCCGGATCCAGCCAGCGAGCCTTATGTTTGACACCCCTGGTTTAGATCATGATTTTGAATATTGGCATGAACATCACAACTCTGCCTTTGTAAAATTGTGTTGCTGCTTATGACTGCCAAAGTGGTTGCATATGGCTCCAGTAAAGCGATTCTGTTAAGTTGGCTAAAATGATTTTAAGCAACACCAGAGTTGTAGATGATACTGTATAACAAAGTCAACTACAATGTCATCTAAAATGTGTTATTATGTTTTAATAAATGTGTTCATTTATGATCATATCTCACCAATGATAATGTGCAGAGCAGAGGTCACTGGGTCGTTGACTCCCACAGTGGCGAAACACACACAGTCTGTAGAGCCTGAGGAGAGAACACACAAACTCATATCGGACACAACTCTATAGTCAGGGTGAATCTCAAGTCTTTCACGATTCCTTGTGTCCTCCCTCCTCACCGCCTCCTCAAAACTTCAGAAGGACACGAAGAGAACATACACTTCCTTCTGAAATTTTGAGAAGAAGGTGGGAGAAGATGTGAGGAGAGATGCAAAAAATTGAGTCAGAAATGTTTATATCAACCAAATGCCTTTAATTTTTAACCAATAATGTCTATCTCACCTGCAGGAATGATGCCAATGTGAAGATCACATGACTGTAGCGTTAGGGAGGGGTCATGCTCCGATAGCCCTGCCTCCTGCTGTGTTCGGCCAATCACACCGTGCAGCAGCTCACTGAAAATTCCGTCCCCGCCCACACACACCACACTGAGGTAGAGACAAACATTAACAGTCAGTGATGTGATTCAATCCAATCCCAGGTATGTGCGAAATGGCCTCCTATTGCTTACACAGTGCACTACTTTTGACTAGAACCCACCATAGGGCTCTTGTCAAAAGTAGTGCACTATATAGTGAATAGGGTGCCAAATAGTAGACTTTTGGGACATACGCCCAGTTTAATATTATTAACAGATTGTTTTGTGTGGGTCTGACTGGCTGCCATAGTGTTACTGTTTACATGACAACATTGTAATGTCTGACGTACCCATCGAAACCAGTCAGGTCTTTCTTCAGTATGTGGTCTCTCGCCTGGTTGGCCCGTTCTGTCACTAAATGACAATAAACAATCAGAATTTGTTTTACTACTAGAAATACAGCAATAGACCATGTTAGTATGAGCATAATCATGCCAATATCAAGCCAATGTCAACACACAATGCACTTTCAATGCGCCTTCTATAGACAAAATACACTTAACTACCAGTTATACCAGTTTAAGTAAGTCACAGGATTGTCGGCATTACTATTGTCTCACATGGGTCTCACCTACAACATGAGAGCTGATACCTGCCAGCTCAAACAGTGGGGCCACTAGAGAGTGATAGATCTGCCTCCCTTGTTTGTTTCCTCCAAACGGGTTGATGAACACCAACAACCTGTGAGGACGAGAGGGGCCTGAGAGAGGAGATGAGAGGATGGACAGATCGGTAGAAAGAGAGCAAATTTAAAGGAAAAGTAGAGGCAGAGAGGAGGAAACATGAGAAACGACAGAAGGCAGACATTCACACTACATAAGCATGTGTAAATAAAAGTATGCCTATGTTTATGGGCCATAAAGTCAGGCTGTATAGTATATTATATGTAGTGGATAAGTACGAATGCCCACAAGGGACATCCTACTACAATGTTAATACTGGAGGACATGATCTTGCATTGCCTTTAAACCTAAGGGAATAAATACAGTTGAATTGTTACATTTAATTTAATTGGTGTCTTATCTCAGGACAAGTGAAGTTATCCTTACTGTGTGTTTTGAGGGCAATCCTCAGCTGGGTCATCCACTGGTCTCTGAGGTCCCTACTGGGACAGCAGAACTGGGTCCTGCCCAGGCGCCATAACAACCCATAGGACCTACTGCTGCTGCTGCGTTTCACATAGAACACTGCAGAACAGGACACACAGTCAGGAGGGGAGAGAGGGGGAGAAAGAGAGAGAGATTTCCCTCAGAATACATAGACCCACAATGAATTTAAAAACAAATCCAATAAACTCCCATATCTATTAGGTGAAATACCACAGTGTGGCATCACAGCAGCAAGATTTGTGACCTGTTGCCACAAGAAAAGGGCAACCAGTGAAGAAAAAATGAAAACCATATTTATGTTTATTTTCCCTTCTGTACTTTAACAATTTGCACATTGTTACAACACTGTACATAGCCATAATATTTTGTGGGTGTAATGTTTACGGTTAATTTCTGATTGTTTATTTAACTTTTGCTTATTATCTATTTCACTTGCTTTGGCAATGTAAACATACAGTATGTGTCCCATGCCAATAAAGCCCTTTCGATTGAGAGAGTCAGCGAGAGAGATCAATCAAAATAAACGTAATTACAACACAGTCAAAATATAAGTACCTTACCGATTGGGAGACACAAGCACAAAGCAAAATGCTGTGCAATCTGGCCCTAAATCGACAGTACACCATGGCAAACCATTTGACTGATCAGAACCTTTAGAAAAACCTTGACAAAGTACAGGCTCAGTGAGCACAACCTTGCCATTGAGAAGGATAGACACAGGAAAACCTGTCTCCCTGTAGAAGAAAGGCTGTGCAACCACTGCACCACAGTAGAACCTGAGATAGAGCTGCATTTCCTGACAAAACAATTAGTGTAATTTCCCCAAATTTGAAAGCTTTATTCAAGGTTTCAAAGACCTCTCTGATGAGAATAGGTTACCTGTCCTGTTGGGGGAAGACGCAGAGAGCTGTGCATTGGCAGCGCCCTACATTGCTGCCTGCCATAAAATGAGGGACAGTGTCTGACAGACCAACCTGCACATGTCCTCTATGCCATTATTATTGTTATTGTCCATTGTCTGGTTATTTTTACCCTTGATTATTGTTGTTACTGATTATCCCATTGACTCTTTATATGCACATTTCACTGACTTTTCCCCCTACAAATAACTTGTTTTAGTTGGATTTTGTATTGTGTTTAATATTGGCCCCGCTTATGTCTCTGACCTGGGGTAGTAACATAACTCACCTGTGAATTCTCTGTCTGTGTCTTTAGCTACTGACCTCTGGGGTAGAACCTGCACACGCCCCTCCTCCACACCAATAACCTCAGATACTGGTACTGAAACTGTGATCACAGACAGACAGACAGACACACACCATTATGATATTTTGCCTTTAAAGGTGCAATATGCAGAAATCGCCTAGTTCACCTAATTTTAATTTGTGACAAAACAAGCAGTAATTGTGTAGAGAATTATTTTACCATCTAAACCGCTGTGAAATTACTTTTACATAACCAAAAATGTTGAATTTTCAGCTGTTTGAAGCTGGTGTACAAAACTGAAAGTAAAAGAGCAAAAAACGAAACTTACTGCAATAGGTAACTTTTTGAGCGACCCTACCAAATTCACGTGCTTATTGAAAATATATTTCACAATGGTTTAGATGGTACAATGAACTGAAATTAGGCAAACTATTAGTATATTAGCAACCAGGAAATGGCAGAGCAATTTCTGCATATTGCACCTTTAAGAATGGGAAGCATAGAAATATCGCATATAGAACATATAGAACATATAGAACATACACTTCTTAGACTTGCTTTCAATGAAAATGACAGATCTATAGCTCATATTTCTATGTACATTTGGTCGGGTCACCCAAAAAGCTTTAACCTAATAATGCTCTTGTGACTCTTGATTTGTGTGTGTGTACTGTGCGTGTGCGTGTGCGTGCATGTGCATGTGCATGTGTTTTCTTTGTTTTGACTGTGTTAAGTTATCTGTAAGTTGTGTTTCGTGTTGGTGCTGTATAACTTGTTATTCACCTTTACTGGAAAAGGAACATTCTTCATGAGTACAGTGACTAATAATGTCTGTTTATACAATTTTTTATATAAAAATTTGGGTAAAAACACGCACTACTTACTAACCTACTAACTTACATACAAAATTGATTTAGTTATTTTTGTTTGTTTAAATAACTCTTTACATTTTACCACTAACATGTAGCCTGTCTACATCAGTCTCCACTTGCATGTTGTCTCCAAGACAGGTTTGGTGACTTTCTGTTAGTGGCGCATAGAACACATTCGCTCTACTTACAAGCACTGGTAACGCTGGTGTGATGGAATCATACCATATGAGGCTACTCAAGTGTTTATTTTATTTCCTTTAATCTCAGAGTGAAAGAGATTGTTATGCAGTCATTACCAGGCAATTTAAGATTAAATCCTATATAAATCTTATATAAGCCTAGCCTATATACAATTTTATTTTAAAGAAATGTATATAATGAAATGTGCGCATTAAAAAAGAGAGCGAGTCGCATAGATGCCGTGCATGATGAAAGTGATCGATAAAAGGATAAAAGGCACTCACCGGTCTTCTTATCGCGGTTCTTCTTATCAAGCTCAGTCCAGTTGAGGTGCCAGCCAGTAAGTGCTGCCCGGTAACGTTTCTTACCGACCCATAGACTGGACTCCAACCATACTGGATCTACGTCCATACTGGATCTACGTCCATAAACATATATAGAGAACTACAATCCTGTCTATCTCACTATCGCAGAAGAATGTCGGCAAGGGTAAAACAACGTATTCTACACATTACTCCAATAATTCCATGCAATTGATGAACTCTCAAGATAACAGCTCCATTCTGAGAACAATGTCTCGTTGTCTTTTTTTATTTAAATGTAACCTCTATTTAACTAGGCAAGTCAGTTAAGAACAAATTCTTATTTACAATGACGGCCTACATCTTAAGTGTTGTTCAGATACCATAAAGCTCTGATAAGACCAAAAAGATAGGGAACTAGACCCGCCAGCAAAACTTTTCAGTATCTGTAAAGTCCCTCCCTTTACAGTAACACGTTTGTCAGTGACAGGTAGAATGCTGTTCTAAAAAATATGTTGTTTTCCTTATATCCCTCCCTCCATCTCATTTTCTTTCTAAAGCCAGGTCTAGTCTTTATTGCCTAAACTGTCTGAACTTGAATGCACATTGAATTGAGAAGTTGTCTATGATGTTGACTTAATAAGCCTATTTATATGTTTTAATCAACATAATACTCTAGTATTGCACTGATTATTGCCAATGCTAGCAACATTTTTGAATGAGCATTGTGCATAGATTGCGGAGAATTTTGATTTGCACTTGATTTATGGTAGCTCATCCTGCTTGCGCCAGGTAACACAGTTTTCCCTGTTACATTCAATAGCTATATTTCCATTACATTAACCACGGTACATGAAAACTTAAGCTAAAAATTACATTTTGTGTGTATTACTTCATCACACACAGATTTTTTGTTGTGGGTGGAAACACATCACTGGCAGGAACATGCATATTTTCTTTATCCCTCCCAAAAAAGTATAATTAATTTGTTTGTACTTTCTCTTGTTTACTGTGTCATTTTTCTCACCTGTGGAATGTTGTAGGTGCCTACAGGGTAAAAAGAGCAATTCAACCAGTTTTGATAAGAGAAAACAACATTTGGCTCCATTGCACTCCATTAGAAAAGGGCCACGGTACCAATCACAGCCTGCTCTAGCCTTTAGTGCACCCGTTCTTGACAGCGGAGAGAAAAATGTCCGTTTTAATGAAAATGTTCTGCAATTCTACACATTTTGCCATTGGGCGGAGAGAACATTTAGCAATTTTATAATGAATTTCATGCAATTCTACTCATTTTGCAATGGCACAGAGAGACATTTGCGCAGTCTTAAAGCAAATGTCCTGCAATTCTACCCATTTTGCCATGACTTATGCCATGCTATCTGAGCGAGAGTGACTAACAAAATCAATGGGGGGCCCCTGGAGGGTCGGTATTTGGCCATGATTACTACAAGTTTAGATAACAGGCTAGACTAACTTACCAATCTAAATATTGTTAACTGCTTAGCTGATTGAGTGATTATCAGTGACTGACAAAACAAGATAAAAACTGCTGATGCACAGCCACATTTCCAACTTGCACCTTGTGTATTCTACTATTCTAACTCTCAACGGTAAATTGAGACCCTGACGGAGTTCCCCCGTTGGGGGTTGGGGCCGGTTATGTTTCTTATGCCTGGAGTCGGCCCTGATGCCAATATATTTGACCGTCTGTACTCTAGTACTACCACGGACTACCATGTGAATTCTGGACTGAGGGTTACGGTTATGTTTCTTATGCCTGGAGTCGGCCCTGATGCCAATATATTTGACCATCTGTACTCTAGTACTACCACGGACTACCATGTGAATTCTGGACTGAGGGTTACGGTTATGTTTCTTATGCCTGGAGTCGGCCCTGATGCCAATATATTTGACCGTCTGTACTCTAGTACTACCACGGACTACCATGTGAATTCTGGAGTTCCTCTTACTGTTCCTAAGTAGTGCGTAGCAACTGTTGCTACCATATGCGCCTGCCAGTGCAACAAGGATGAGTGAGTCTTAGGAAAGGACTGTATAGAATGAGGGTTCAGATGAATATATTTATATCATATAGCATTTCCAGAAAGCATGGACTATTGAGTCATTATTAGTTTTACACTTAAGACAAGACATCTGCCTTTGTGCTGGAGAATTTGTGAATTTTGTCTCTTGCATTATAAATTCTATACATTAGTTTATACTGGATTAAGCGTACATTTTCGTTAACTGTAATTTCGTTAGTTATGCTCCAACTTTTCCTCCATCTTGTGCCAACATCAGTTACTTTTAAGTCATTTCAGTATTTTTTTAAATGATTATTATAATTTTATGACAGGACAAGACAACCATAAGAACTGAGGACAATGTACTTAACAAATATGATGCCTTGCAACTCGACTTTGACTTTAACACCAATGACTCGTGACTTAACTTGGACTTGAGCATTTTGACTCAAACTAACTTGATACCCTCCCCAAGTCCAAATATTAAAAATTATGCTATTAAAAAAAGTGTGCAGCGCATCAACTCTTCATTTAACAGATTACAGTTTGAATCAAACAGCAGCCAATCAAATTGTGCCAGCTGAGAAAATGTTGCGCGTGGCAGTGCCGAGTGAACGTCATCGGGTGAATTCAGATGGAGCCTTTGGAAAGATGATACCCAAAATTATTATTTTCGGATATAAAGACTACGCTGTATCAACAAAAAAACAGATTGCAACTTGCAAAACATGTGGGAAGAAAATGACAGACGGAGGTGCAACTCAGTTCGACATTTGAAGCTGCACATAGAACGCTAAGTAGTTGCTGATATAGCCAACAGCTATATCATTCATAACTTTGCTAGTGTAGCATGTTGGCTTACGTAACGTTAAATCAAGGAGCATCCACACAGGAACGTGATCATTGCACCCAAGATTGAGCTACAACTGGTTATCTTATTAAATATCTTATTTGTTTACATGACCTGGTATGATGATGTGTTGATCAGTAAAGAGTTTAAAGTCGTTATTTTTTCGTTTCTGCCCAAAGTCGACCTTTAAGAAGAGAAATTGTAGAAATATGCAGGTTTAGCCATAATTCTAACTTTGTGGCTGTGGGAAGTATTGATGCTTTAAAGGTTGCTGTTTCGAATAGAGCCCTACAGTGGGCGCCTCATAATACCCATAAAACCTAGCAGTCAAACACAGAAACGGTTCCAATCATCTTTCCACCATTCATTTTTCACATCGTGAATTTTACAAACACTTCAAATGAAGTATGTGTTTGGTGTAGGCTTAACTTGGTTTGACGTTTTGATAACCGTGTAATTCTCTCTCGGACAGGTGAGTTTTATTAATATATTTTCCTTTATTTTCTCCCAAAAATGTAAAATGCTAATTAGCAACAGAGAAGACCTCAGCAAGACTACAAATCCTGCAGGAAGCTCTGCATGTCATCTCTAGCCGTCACTGTCATCTACCGTTCTTTCACCACTGCGATCAGAGACCAGTGCCAAATCCATGATGAATCCATGTGCTGTATTGAAATTAATTGAATTAAGTGTTGAACTTCTTCTGTCCCCTTTCTCTGTCTTAGCTAGCCAATGACTACACTTTAGCTAGCTAGTTAGCAGAGCGGTAGATAATTTTTTTTATTTTGTATTACTTAGCCTAGATAATTGTTTGTACAGGATGTCGACTTTGGTGTCTATTTCAGACCTTATGACATTTTTTCACGGATGAGAATAAATACATTAAAAGGGGAGAAGACCACTACAAGTCTGGCTATGTGGAGAAGACCAGCTATAGTGAGGGGCAACTTGCTGGTTTGGTCAGGGCCAACATGAGGGATAAAGTTTATCCTGTGTCGGTGAGTGTAGCTATTAAGGTAAGTTTGAGCATCTTAGCATTACAATGTGTTCTATACAACTGTCAACATTCTACAAGGAAAGAGCCACTAAATCAATTATATAATCATTAACCAGATTACCCTGGATACCAGATAGATGAGTGATAACTGTTTTAGAATGTTGTCAAAAAATGTATTGACATTCAGAATTGACTTTGTTTAGACATCCAGCCAGTATTGTATAATGAACCAAAATATTAAAAAATATATATAAATGGAACAATTTCACAGATTTTACTGAGTTACAGTTCATATGAGGAAATCAGTACTTTGAAATAAATGAATTAGGCCCTAATCTATGGATTTCACATGACTGGGCAGGCCCACCCACTTGAGGGCAAGGCCCAGCCAAACAGAATTAGTTTTTCCCAACAAAATGGCTTTTTATTACAGACGGAAATACTCCTGTTTCATCAGCTGTCTGGGTGGCTGGTCACAGAAGATCCCGCAGGTAAAGAAGCCGGATGTGAAGGTCCTGGGCTGGAGTGGTTACACGTGGTCTGCGGTTGTGAGACCCAGTTGGACGTACTGACAAATTATCTAAAATGACGTTGGAGGCGGCTTATGGTAGAGAAATGAACATACGATTCTCTGGCAACAGCTCAGGTGGACATTCCTGCAGTCAACATGCCAATTGCACGCTCCCTCAAAACTTGAGAAATCTGTTGCATTTTGTTGTGTGACAAAACTGCACATTTTAGAGTGAGTGGCCTCTTATTGCCCCCAGCACAAGGTGCACCTGTGTAATGATCATGCTGTTTAATCAGCTTCTTGATATGCCACACCTGTCAGGTGGACAGATTATCTTGGCAAAGGAAAGTATACACATTTGTGCTAAAAAAAAAAGAGAAATAAGCTTTTTGTGTATATGGAACATTTCTGGGATCTTTTGTTTCAGCTCATGAAACCAACACTTTACATGTTGCCTTTATATTTTTGTTCAGTATAGTTTCATGACCAGAGACAAATCTTCAAAGTCAGAGTATTTATTTATTCTGAGTGGTACATGCATTCAGTCTTGATCTATAGGATCCTTCCCACTATATGATTGATATGTCAAGTTATTAATTAAAAGTTTAGGGAAAAACGACACTTGTCCTCGTGTGAAAATGACAGTTTATTAAATATTCTACAGCTGTAATGTCATCAATCAAATCCAACTTTATTTATATAGAGCCTTTCTTACAACAAATGCATTTCAAGGTGTTCAAAGTCATGCAAGGAAAGTCATGTGGCACTTAACATCCTTCCTCTTGGCAGGTCTCTATAGGTGACCAGGGGATTCTCTCTACCACATGTGAATGCCTCTGTGGAGCTCATCAGTGTAGTCATGCAGCCTATTTTGGCGGTTCACAATATCGTCCGCAATGTAGAATGCGAGTGGAGGAAGCAGCAGGAGGCTATATGGCAGGCAACAGTTGGACAGTGCACCATCATGAGGAGAGGGAGGTTGATGGCCAGCAATTATGGATCAGTGGTTAGGGCCATGCGCGTTACTCAGTCGCTGCTACAAAGGGTCCTCATATCACAGTCGTTGGATGGGGTTGTGTCTGTAAAGTGGGACACATAAAGAAGAGGAGGGCATCAAGGCATTCAAAGCGGCTACAGGAAAGAATGTGCAGGAGTCAGGGCTTTGGGTCACGGGGTCCAGGGTCCGGGGTTCGGGGTCCGGGATCCTTGGTGCCTCACCGGATGGTCTGGTGGCCACCACAACAGTGGTGGAGGTCAAGTGTCCCTATGGTGCAAGGGACCTTACCATTGAAGAGGCAGTGAAGTCAAAGGATTTCTATCAAGGAGGGAGTGTCTTACCGCCTCTGTGAAGACCATCCTTACTGGCACTTTACCATGGGCACAGTGGGAATTTATATGTGTGATGTTCAAATGATTTCTTATACCCCCTGTGTTTTACTTGCTGAGGCCCCAGCCATCCCTGCCCGTACCTGACATTGTTGAAAAACAAGTGAACAATGACTAAAGATCATACACAAACAATAGGCTTCTAGAATAGGTTATATTACATTTAAGTTTTGCTCAAAACAGCCAACTAAAGTAATGTACAGTTGAAGTCGGAGGTTTACATACACCTTAGCCAAATACATTTAAACTCAGTTTTTCACAATTCCTGACATTTAATCCAAGTACAAATTCCCTGTCTTAGGTCAGTTAGGATCACCACATTATTTTAAGAATGTGAAATGTCTGAATAATAATAGAGAGAATGATTTATTTCAGCTTTTATTTCTTTCATCACATTCCTAATGGGTCAGAAGTTTACATACACTCAATTAGGATGTTTTGGTAGCATTCTTCTTCTAACTAGGGGGCGCAGTTTTCACTTTTGGCTAAAAAGGCGTACGCATTTGAAACTGCCTATTTCTCAGCCCCCGAAACTATAATATGCATATAATAGTCAGATGAGGATAGAAAACACTCTGAAGTTTCCAAAACTGTAAGAATTTTGTCTGTGAGTTAAACAGAACTGATATTGTAGGCGAAAACCTGAGAAAAATCCAACCAAGAAGTGTCCCTCTTTTTGAGACCTCTCTGTTCCAATGCATTCCTATTGCCCATGTAAAGTCATATCAATAAGACTTCTTTTTCTATGTCTTCCCTAAGGTGTCAACAGCCTTTAGACATAGTTTCAGGCTTTTATTTTGAAGAATGAGCGTGAAAGGACACATTGCGTAAGTGGATAGGTGGGGGCTCTCCGAGTGATTGTTGCGCAAAAGTGGAAGGCAGCCATTGTTTCTCTCGGCCCTAGTGAAAAGCCAACTGTCCCGGTTGATTTATTATCGAATAGATATTTGAAAAACACCCTGAAGTTGGATCAAAAACAACATTTGACATGTTTATGTGGACATTATGGATATAATTTGGATTTTTTTCCGGCGTTGTCGCGAACGCTTTTTCCGGTGGATTCCTGGGCATGACGCAGCAAACAAACGGAGGTATTTGGATATAAAAAATATCTTTATGGAACAAAAGGAACATTTGCTGTCTAACTGGGAGTCTCGTGAGTGAAACCATCCGAAGATCATCAAAGGTAAACGATTAATTTGATTGCTTTGCTGATTTTTGTTACCAAGTTACCTGATGCTAGCTGTTCTTATTGTTTTGTCGAGCGATCGATACATTTACACAAATGCAAGTATTGCTTGCGCTGTAAAGCATAATTTCAAAATCTGAGACGACAGATGGATTAACCTGTTTGGGCTGCAGGGGCAGTATTGAGTAGCCAGATAAAAGGTGCCCATTTCAAACGGCCTCGTACTCAATTCTTGCTCGTACAATATGCATATTATTATTACTATTGGATAGAAAACACTCTCTAGTTTCTAAAACCGTTTGAATTATATCTGTGAGTCAAACAGAACTCATTTGGCACAAACTTCCTGACCAGGAAGTGGAAAGTCTGAAATCGATGCTCTGTTCTACTTCCTGCCTATAAATGGGCATGATACGTATGAGTATACATGCACGTCATACACCTTCCCCTGGATGTCAAGAGGCGGTGAGAGAAGAAATTTTGTGTTTATCTTGGTCTGAAGTGGAATACAAGCTCTTTGTATGACGTGTCCCCCATTTCCGGTTTTCTGGAGAGCGCGAGGTGGTTCCTGGATTTGCCTTCTGTTTAGCTGCCGTTATAGGCGACTACTATCTCCGGCTTTGATTTTATTTGATACATGTGACCATATCATCGTAAAGTATGTTTTTTCAATATAGTTTAATCAGATTATTGACATTTTTTCGGGAGTTTTGCCGTGTTCCGTTCTCTGACTTTGTTGACGATGGAGCGATTCGTGCCACTTGGCTAGTGCGCTTGCTAAATCGAGAGGGAAAGTGGCCGTTCTAAATCCAAACAACGACTGTTCTGGACAAAGGACCCCTTGTCCAACATTCTGATGAAAGATCAGCAAAAGTAAGAAACATTTTATGATGCTATTTCATATATCTGTCGTGCATGTGAACTAGTCGTCGGCGCCCAACGTTTGGGTACTCTAGCTATACCGAAGCTGGATGTCGTAATGAAGTTATTTTTTAGAATTCTAACACTGCGATTTCATTAAGAACTAATAGATCTATCATTTCCTATACAACATGTATTTTTTAGTTATGTTTATGAATAGCTATTTGGTCAGAATTGTGTGTCATAAAAAGTGTCAGAAAAATATCCGAACGTTGTGGGAAATAGTAGCTACGTTAGCAGAATGTATAACCACTGATTTCAGCTCTAAATATGCACATTTTCGAACAAAACATAAGTGTATGTATAACCTGATGTTATAGGACTGTCATCTGATGAAGAATATCAAGGTTAGTCAAAAATTATATATCTTTTGCTTGTTTGTTACGATCGCTAACCTTTTGCTACTGGGAAATGGCATGTGTTTCTGGCTATTGTGGTAAGCTAATATAACGCTATATTGTGTTTTCGCTGTAAAACACTTAATAAATCGGAAATATTGGCTGGAATCACAAGATGCCTGTCTTTCATTTGCTGTACACTATGTATTTTTCAGAAATGTTTTATGATGAGTAATTAGGTATTTGACGTTGGTGTCTGTAATTATTATGGCTGCTTTCGGTGCAATTTCTGATTGTAGCTGCAATGTAAACTATGATTTATACCTGAAATATGCACATTTTTCGAACAAAACACAGATTTATTGAATAACATGTTATAAGACTGTCATCTGATTAAGTTGTTTGTTGGTTAGTTTGGTTGGTTCTTGGTTAGTTAGGTTGGCTTTGTGCATGCTACCTGTGCTGTGAAAAATGTCTGTCCTTTTTTGTATTTGGTGTTGAGCTAACATAAATATACGTGCTGTTTTCGCTGTAAAACATTTTAAAAATCGGACATGTTGGCTGGATTCACAAGATGTGTACCTTTCATTTGCTGTATTGGACTTGTTAATGTGTGAAAGTTGAATATTTAAAAAAAATATCTTTTGAATTTCACGCCCTGCACTTGAAGTGGCTGTTGTCATAAGTGTACCGACGCCGGGCTGCAGCCATAAGAAGTTAACAAAAGGCTAAGCTGTGTTTTGCAATATTGCACTTGTGATTTCATGAAATTATATTTTATTATATACCGTTCCCGCTATGCTACGCTATGCTAGTCAGGGTTTTTGATGACAAATATCCCGGATCCGGGATGGGGAGTCCAGAAATTGCTTAACTTGATTCAAACGTTTCGGGTAGCCTTCCATAAGCTTCTCACAATAAGTTGGGTGAATTTTGGCCCATTCCTCCTGACAGAGCTGGTGTAACTGAGTCAGGTTTGTTGGCCTCCTTGCTCGCACACACCTTTTCAGTTCTGCCCACGCATTTTCTATAGGATTGAGGTCAGGGCTTTCTGATGGCCACTCCAATAGATTGACTTTGTTGTCCTTAAGCCATTTTGCCAAAACTTAGGAAGTATGCTTGGGGTCATTGTCTATTTGGAAGACCCATTTGCGACCAAGCTTTAACTTCCTGACTGATGTCTTGAGATGTTTCTTCAATATATCCACAAAATGTTCCTTTCCTCATGATGCCATCTATTTTGTGAAGTGCACCAGCCCTCCTGCAGCAAAGCACCCCTTCAACATGATGCTCCCAACCCTGTGCTTCACGGTTGGGATGGTGTTCTTCGGCTTGCAAGCCTCCCCATTTTTCCTCCAAACATAACGATGGTCATTATGGCCAAACAATTCTATTTTTGTTTCATCAGACCAGAGGACATTTCTCCAAAAAGTATGATCTTTGTCCCCATGTGCAGTTGCAAACCGTAGTCTGGCTTTTTTATGGCGGTTTTGGAGCAGTGGCTTCTTCTATGCTGAGCGGCCTTTCAGGTTATGTCGATATAGGACTCGTTTTACTGTTAATAGAGATACCTATGTATCTATTTCCTCCAGCATCTTCACAAGGTCCTTTGCTGTTGTTCTGGGATTGATTTGCACTTTTCGCACCAAAGCACGTTCATCTCTAGGAGACAGAATGCTTCTCCTTCCTGAGCGATATGACGGATGCATGGTCCCATGGTGTTTATACTTGCGTACTATTGTTTGTACAGATGAACGTGGTACCTTCAGGCGTTTAGAAATTGCTCCCAAGGATAAACCAGACTTGTGGAGGTCTACAATTTTTTTTTGAGGTCTTGGCTGATTTCTTTTGATTTCCCCATGATGTCAAGCAAAGAGGCACTGAGTTTGAAGGTAGGACTTGAAATACAATCACAGGTACACCTCCAATTGACTCAAATGATGTCAATTAGCCTATCAGAAGCTTCTAAAGCCATGACATAATTTTCTGGAATTTTCCAAGCTGTTTAACCTCTAATTCCTCCCAAACCCGGATCCGGGAGCACCCCCATCAGTAAAAAAGCTGACTAGCATAGCCTAGCATAGCGTCACAAGTAATACTAGCATCTAAATATCATTAAATCACAAGTCCAAGACACCAGATGAAAGATACACATCTTGTGAATCCAGCCATCATTTCTGATTTTTAAAATGTTTTACAGGGAAGACACAATATGTAAGTCTATTAGCTAACCACGTTAGCAAAAGACACCACTTTTTTTACTCCACCAGTTTTTTACTCCATCAGTAGCTATCACAAATTCGACCAAATAAAGATATAAATAGCCACTAACCAAGAAACAACTTCATCAGATGACAGTCTGATAACATATTTATTGTATAGCATATGTTTTGTTAGAAAAATGTGCATATTTCAGGTATAAATCATAGTTTACCATTGCAGCCACCATCACAACTCTCACCAAAGCGACTAGAATAACTACAGAGAGCAACGTGTATTACCTAATTACTCATCATAAAACATTTCTTAAAAATACACAGCGTACAGCAATTGAAAGACACAGATCTTGTGAATCCAGACAATATTTCAGATTTTCTAAGTGTTTTACAGCGAAAACACAATATAGCGTTATATTTGCTTACCACAATAGCAAACATCACAACAGCATTGATTCAAGCCAAACATAGCGATAACGTATAAACCACCAAAAGATATTAATTTTTTCACTAACCTTCTCAGAATTCTTCAGATGACAGTCCTATAACATCATATTACACAATGCATATAGAGTTTGTTCGAAAATGTGCATATTTAGCGGCACAAATCGTGGTTATACAATGTGATTAGTGGCCAAAACTTCAAGCAATCTGTCCGGCGCCATCTTGGAGAGGCACCTATTCTAATCGAAAACTATTCATAAACTTGACAAAAAAATACAAGTTGGACAGCAAATGAAAGATAAATTAGTTCTTAATGCAATCGCTGTGTTAATTTTTTTAATTAACGTTACTGCGCAATACAGCGTGCGCTAAAGCGAGACCGCACCATAATTCATGGCGGAATTATTATTTGACATTTGTCAACATAAGTACGAATTAACAGCATAAAGACTGCTTACTATTAGCTGAGCTTCCATCAGAATCTTGGGCAAGGTGTCCTTTCTCCAGAACAATCGTCTTTGGGTTGAAAGATGTCCTCTTGTCCTGTCGAAATAGCCGCTAACGTTAGCCACCCACTGGAGAGGTGTCCAACTCGTGAAAGCGCATGACAAAGAAATCCAGGAAAATCGCAATAAACTGCTATAAACTGCTATAAGTCGGTTTAAATTAACTACCTTATGATGTCTTTAACAACTATAACGAATAAAAACATGACCGGAGATACAGAACTGCTAAAACGAAAGCTTTGCAGGAGGCCATAGTGATGTCCCTGATGCGCCAGGCGCACCGTTGAAAAGGACGGTACTTCCGTTCCACGGTCTTATATAGGGCCCCAGATTGCGCAATCGACTCCATTCAAATTCTCACCGCTTACTGACATCTAGAGGAAGGCGTATGCAGTGCATGTAGCCCGATGGCTTACATGGGGACTTATAAACTGACCTCAGAACAGGGACCTCGATTTCTGAAATCTCACTCCCTGACAGGAAATGTGCTGCAGAATGAGTTCTGTTTCACTCAGAAAAATAATTCAAACGGTTTTAGAAACTAGAGAGTGTTTTCTATCCAATAGTAATAATAATATGCATATTGTACGAGCAAGAATTGAGTACGAGGCAGTTTAATTTGGGAACTCATTTTTACAAAGTCGAAATGGCGCCCCCATAGGCTCAAGAGGTTGGCACAGTCAACTTAGTGTATGTAAACTTCTAACCCACTGGAATTGTGAATCAGTGAATTCTAGGTGAAATAATCTGTCTGTAAACAATTGTTGGAAAAATTACTTGTGTCATGCACAAAGTAGATATCCTAACCGGCTTGCCAAAACTATAGTTTGTTAACAAGAAATTTGTGGAGTGGTTGAAAAACAAGTTAACGACTCCAACCTAAGTGTTTGTAAACTTCCGACTTCAACGGTAGTTTACATAAGTTAAATCACAAAGGCTGGTCACAGTTTCATTCAGTAGTACAACACAATTCACATTGTATTTTATCATGGGCACAGTGGGAATTTATATATTTGATGTTTAAATGACGTCTTACCCCCAGAGTAAGAGAGAGAGAGAGAGAGTACACCACTTCCAGCAGATCTCCTTGCTGAGGGTGGCGTTGATCATGCACTGCTTCTCGTGGGGTGAGCCTGACGTTCCGCATGTCACGCCTCATATCTAAAACATGGAGAAAAAGGGACATAAAGTAAACATTTCGATACATCTACAAATTCAATGTTTTACACAATATTGTATCATATTTGATGAGTTACTGACCTGTTACCATCTACAGGCTCGATGTTGGACAAATTCAGGTATGTTTATGCCCGTTTTGTTCGGTTTGCTTCCGTTTAAGAAAAGTTTTTCAACAGAATCGTCAGAATGAATACACCCCTGATCACATGCAAACAGTTCACTTTCATAGCAGCCACATACAAACAGCATGATCATTTTGGTCATTGTAGAATTGCTTCTTGCATCTACGCGCTCTCCTCCTCTCACCTTTTACCTTTGCTTGTGGACTTCACTCCACAACACATCAGCTGCCTGTGACCAGGCGAAAAAACTTTTCCAAGCCAAAACTTCATATCATAACCACTAACCACTACACACAGCTTACATCGTTAATGTCACCATATTAGCTAACGTCATAGCTAGTCAACATAGCTACGATAACTAACGCGTTAGTAAACATGCTACAATCATGCAATACCATGTACAGTCAGCAAGTAGTTTAGCAGTTACAGCGGCGGGCCCACGTGGCAATATATTAATAAAACCAAAAGCTTACCATGTCTAGCTAACATAGAATCCTTCTAGCAGCGAATGCAGGTAGCTAACATAGCATACCTCTCTGTTTGAACAGGGTGTTTGAGTAGGCTAAACTAGCTAGCTGCATTCACTAGCTAAGTGAAAGTGAAAAAAATACAACAAAATATAGCTAGCTCTCTCTCTCTCTCTTGCTTCTCCTTCATTTTTAAATAAATACATTTGTTCAAAACTGTTATTCTATTATCTTTCTCTCTCTGAGTCAACTACTCACCACATTTTATCCTCTGTAGTGTTAACTAGCTGCACTGTATCTTATGCTTTCAGAACTAGATTCATTCTCTGATCCTTTGATTGGGTGGACAACATGTCAGTTCATGCTGCAAGAGCTCAATAGACATTCTCCGGAAGGGGGTGAGAACCATGAGCCTCCTAGGTTTTGAACCCAATGTACCCAGAGGACGACGGAAACTATCTGTCCTCCAGCTACACCATGGTGCCACCATAGAGAGTGCTGTTGAGGCTACTGTATACCTTCATTGCAAAATAGTATGTTTTCAATTATTTGGTGACGAATATATTTAGTATAGTTTTATCTGAAAAGGATAACTTTTTTAATTTTCCACTATTTCAATTTTTATGAAATTCACTGAGGATGATCCTCCCCTTCCTCCTATGAGGGTCTTCCACTGATGTGAGTGGGACATTTCTGCTGGGATGGAAGAATTATCTGGAATGCTCAACTAGATGATCAGGACAGTCTAAGGTACTATTTGCCTGAAGAGGTGAAGTATTGAAAGGAGTTATACGATTGTACTTCTGATTCTAATTCTCAAGAGGGAAGTAAAAACTGTCAGCCTTCAGATCACTGAGGAGAACCAACAGTGATAGGGGGATCGTTTGAAAGGGACTGACATGCAGGGATGGAACATAAGGATTTTGTGCACAGACCACTATTTATACTAGCCCAGGTAACATGCAGGTCATAAATCTGTGGCATGCAATGTTTGTAAAGGCAAAATTTCATTGCTGTGTCAGGCTAGTTTGGCACATTGTCTACTAGCCCAGTCTGAAAAGTACTACATTTTTTTTTTTTTTTTTTAGTCATTTAGCAGACGCTCTTATCCAGAGCGACTTACAGTAGAGTGCATACATTTTATTACATTTTTTTACATACTGAGACAAGGATATCCCTACCGGCCAAACCCTCCCTAACCCGGACGACGCTATGCCAATTGTGCGTCGCCCCACGGACCTCCCGGTTGCGGCCGGCTGCGACAGAGCCTGGGCGCGAACCCAGCCCAGCCTGGGCGCGAACCCAGAGACTCTGGTGGCGCAGCTAGCACTGCGATGCAGTGCCCTAGACCACTGCGCCACCCGGGAGGTACTAGCCTTGGGATAGCTTCATTTCCATCCCTGCTGACATATATAACTAACTTCACAGGTCATTTGATTAGTCATGTACAACAGATGCACTTGTGAAACAAAACCTTGTTTTGTATGGGAAAACATTGAGCCCACAAGTCAGGTTGCTGAATCGAATCCCCAAACTAAGTAAAAATCTCTCGTTCCGCCCCTGAGCAAGGCAGTTAACCCACTGTTCCCCGGGCGCCGAAGACGTAGATGTCGATTATTGCCTGTAGGGAAAGTCTAACTACACCACGGTATGAGAAGGTGCAATGTTAGCTAGCTAACGTTAACTAATGTAGCCAACTAGCCAAACAAGTTGCCTAACCAGCTAGCCCACCAGGTGAAATTTAAGTAGCTATATCCCTGCCCTGGTAGGCTAACGTTAGCTAGCATGTCACCACGTGAAAAAGTATGACTACAAACCGTGAGCTAACGTTAACTAGCTGGCTAGCTCACAAAGGTCACAAGTCATTATGCTAGCCTATGCTGGTTTTCCTTTACTTGTAAGAAAGGTAGCATGCATTGTACATGTAACTACTGTCGGTGGTTATCTAGCTAATTTTAAAAAGCATCTAGCTAACCACAGATCTTTGGCCTAACCAAAATAGCTTGTTAGCAACTAGCAAAGGCCTTATCTTATCACACAGCTCCAGCGACTCCTGTCACTTACAGAGGCCAGAAAATGATCAAATGCATGTGTGCTTATCGGAATACTGTTTACAAATCAGTACATAGCACAGAACCATCCTCGCTTCTGATCAATGGCGAGACCTGAAGTTAGCTTGTTAGCAACAAAGGCCAGTGTAATTAAAAACATTCTAATAATTTAAAAAAATGCTAAGGTAACTCGTTAGATAATTTGAAAAATGCTAAACAAGAATACACACAAGAAATAAAAGCTATCAATTATTTACACGATAAATTAAAAAGGCTATAATATCTACTTGCTACTTGTCGATGAGAGTTTGCATAGAGAAATGTGGAGATTTTTCCCACCCCCTGCCTTGAGTAATTACGTCAAAGCTTGCGAGTATGACAGCCACATGAGCGGCTAATTAGCATTTAATTTTTGGTGAATATATTGATAAAAGTTACCTCGTTTGTGTAACGCCCTGATCTGTTTCACCTGTCCTTGTCCTTGTCTCCACCCCCCTCCAGGTGTTGCCCATCTTCCCCTGGGTACTTATACCTGTGTTCTATGTTTGTCTGTTGCCAGTTCGTCTTGTTTGTCAAGTCAACCAGCGTTTTGTCTCAGCTCCTGCTTTCCCCCCCCACTCTCTTTTTCTCAACCTCCTGGTTTTGAACCTTGCCTGTCCTGACTCTGAGCCCGCCTGCCTGACCTCTCTGTCTGCCCCTGACCCTGCCTGACATCCTGTACCTTTGCCCCTACTCTGGATTACCGACCTCTGCCTGAGCCTGCCTGCCGTCCTGCCCCACTATCTCTGGATTTTCAACCCCTGCCTGCCTTGACATGTCGTTTGCCTGCCCCTGTTGCTGTAATTAACATTGTTACTTCAACACCGTCTGCATTTGGGTCTTACCTGCAACGTGAAAATCCGAGAGAGATTTGTGTGGTTATCAAAACACCAAGCCAGGGTAAGACTACACAACACAGACCTTATGAAGTAGTTCTAAAATCCCCTATGGAAAAATCTATGATGGAAAAACTATTGGAACCATTTCCGGATTTTACCGCTAGGTTTAATGGGTATTATGACTCATACTGTGGTACTCAATACCTGAGCCAACAAGGTAGAAAAAAATGGTTGCTGTGTCCATGAGCAAGACACTTAACCCAAATTATAAACTGGTTGGTTCGAGTGCTGATTGGCCAACAGCCGTGGTATATCAGACTGTATACCACGGGTATGACAAAACATTTATTTTTACTGCTCTAATTACGTTGGTAAGGCACCTTGGGGATTTGTGGTATATGGCCAACATACAGTACCACGGCTAAGGGCTGTGTCCAGGCACTCCGCAATGTGTCGTGTTTAAAAACATCCCTTAGCCATGGTATATTGGCTAAGGGATGTTGGGCAAAACTAAACATGGCTGTGTTCGCCTTAGCAATCTCACTGGAATAAAGACCTCCTCCATTCCTGCCATTATTGAAAGAGATTGTGATACCTCACATCTCAAAATAGGGCTACTTAATGTTAGATCCCTCACTTCCAAGGCAGTTATAGTCAATTAACTAATCACTGATCATAATCTTGATGTGATTGGCCAGACTGAAACATGGCTTAAGCCTGATGAATTTACTGTGTTAAATGAGGCCTCACCTCCTGGTTACACTAGTGACCATATCCCCCACGCATCCCGAAAATGCGGAGGTGTTGCTAACATTTACGATAACAAATTTCAATTTACAAAAAAAAAACGTTTTTGTCTTTTGAGCTTCTAGTCATGAAATTTATGCAGCCTACTCAATCACTTTTTATAGCTACTGTTTACATGCCTCCGGGGCCATATACAGCGTTCCTCACTGAGTTCCTTGAATATCTATCGGACCTTGTAGTCATGGCAGATAATATCATTTTTTGGGGTGACTTTAATATTCACATGGAAAAGTCCACAGACCCACTACAAAAGGCTTTCGGAGGCATCAACTCAGTGGGTTTTGTTCAACATGTCTCCGGACCTATTCACTGCCACAGTCATACTCTGGACCTAGTTTTGTCCCGTGGAATAAATGTTGTGGATCTTAATGTTTTTCCTCATAATCCTGGACTATCGGACCACCATTTTATTACATTTGCAATCGCAACAAATAATCTACTCAGACCCCAACCAACGATCATCAAAAGTCAAGCTATAAATTCTCGGACAACCTAAAGATTCCTAGATGCCCTTCCAGACTCCCTCCACCTACCCAAGGACGTCAGAGTACAAAAATCAGTTAACCACCTAACTGAGGAACTCAATTTAACCTTGCGCAATACCCTAGATGCAGTGGCACCCCTAAAAACAAAAAACATTTGTCATAAGAAACTAGCTCCCTGGTATACAGAAAATACCCGAGCTCTATAGCAAGCTTCCAGAAAATTGGAACGGAAATGGCGCTACACCAAACTGGAAGTCTTCCGACTAGCTTGGCAAGACAGTACCGTATAGTATCGAAGAGCCCTCACTGCTGCTCGATCATCCTATTTTTCCAACTTAATTGAGGAAAATAAGAACAATCCTAAATTTATTTTTGATACTGTCGCAAAGCTAACTAAAAAGCAGCATTCCCCAAGAGAGGATGGTTTTCACTTCAGCAGTGATACATTCATGATATTCTTTGAGGAAAAGATCATGATCATTAGAAAGCAAATTACGGACTCCTCTTATATATATAAAAAACCTTCGGCCTATATCGAATCTCCCATTCATCTAAAAAAAAAATGAAAAGTTGCGCAGCAACTCACTGCCTCTCTGAAGACAAACAATGTATATGAAACGCTTCAGTCTGGTTTTAGACCCCATCATAGCAGTGAGACTGCACTTGTGAAGGTGGTAAATGACCTTTTAATGGCATCAGACCGAGGCTCTGCATCTGTCCTCGTGCTCCTAGACCTTAGTGCTGCTTTTGATACCATCGATCACCACATTCTTTTGGAGAGATTGGAAACCCAAATTGGTCTACACGTACAAGTTCTGGCCTGGTTTAGATCTTATCTGTCGGAAAGATATCAGTTTGTCTCTGTGAATGGTTTGTCCTCTGACAGATCAACTGTAAATTTCGGTGTTCCTCAAGGCTCCGTTTTAGGACCACTATTGTTTTTACTATATATTTTACCTCTTGGTGATGTCATTCAGAAACATAATGTTAACTTTCACTGCTATGCGGATGACACACAGCTGTACATTTTGATGAAAAATGGTGAAGCCCCAAAATTGCCCTCCCTGCAAGCCTGTGTTTCAGACATAAGGAAGTGTATGGTGGCAAATTGTCTACAGAGATGCTTGTTCTAGGTCCCAAGAAACAAAGAGATCTTCTGTTGAATCTGACAATTAATCTTGATGGTTGTACATTCGTCTCAAATAAAACTGTGAAGGACTCTCTCTTTTGACGAACATATCAAGACTGTTTCAAGGACAGCTTTTTTCCATCTACGTAACATTGCAAAAATCTGAAACTTTCTGTCCAAAAATGATGCAGAAAAATGAATCCATGCTTTTGTCCCTACTAGGTTAGACTACTGCAATGCTCTACTTTTCGGCTACCCGGATAAAGCACTAAATAAACTTCAGTTAGTGCTAAACACGGCTAATAGAATCTTGACTAGAACCAAAAAATTGTATCATATGACTCCAGTGCTATCCTCTCTGCACTGGCTTCCTGTTAAGGCAAGGGCTGATTTCAAGGTTTTACTGCTAATCAACAGAGCATTACATGGGCTTGCTCCTACCTATCTTTCCGATTTGGTCTTGCCGTACATACCTACACACACGCTACGGTCACAAGACGCAGGCCTCCTTATTGTCCCTATAATTTCTAAGCAAACAGCTGGAGGCAGGGCTTTCTCCTATAGAGCTCCATTTTTATGAAATAGTCTGCCTATCCATGTGAGACACAGACTCGGTCTCAACCTAAGTCTTTATTGAAGACTCATCTCTTCAGTAGGTCCTATGATTGAATGTAGTCTGGCCCAGGAGTGTAAAGGTGAACGGAAAGGCACTGGAGCAACGAACCACCCTTGCTGTCTCTGACTGGCCGGTTCCCCTCTCTCCACTGGGATTCTCTGCCTCTAACCCTATTACAGGGGTTGAGTCACTGGCTTACTGGTGCTCTTCCATGCCATCCCTAGGAGGGGTGCGTCACTTGAGTGGGTTCAGTCACTGACGTGATCTTCCTGTCTGGATTGGCGCCCCCCTTGGGTTGTGCCGTGGGGAAGATCTTTGTGGGCTATACTCGGCCTTGTCTCAGGATAGTAAGTTGGTGGTTGAAGATATCCCTCTAGTGGTGTGGGGACTGTGCTTTGGCAAAGTGGGTGCGGTTATATCCTGCCTGTTTGGCCCTGTCCGGGGGTATCGTCGGACGGGGCCACAGTGTCTCCCGACCCTCCTGTCTAAGCCTCCAGTATTTATGCTGCAATAGTTTGTGTCGGGGGCTAGGATCAGTCTGTTATATCTGGAGTATTTCTCCTGTCTTATCCAGTGTCCTGTGTGAATTTAAGTATGCTCTCTCTAATTCTCTCCCTCCTTTTCTCTCTCTCAGAGGACCTGAGCCCTAGGACCAAGCCTCAGAACTACCTGGCCTGATGACTCCTTGCTGTCCCCAGTCCATCTGGTCGTGCTGCTGCTCCAGTTTCAACTGTTCTGCCTGTGGCTATGGAACCCTGACCTGTTCACCGGACATGCTACCTGTCCCAGACCAGCTGTTTTCAACTCTAGAGATACTCTGAATGATCAGCTATAAAAAGCCAACTGACATTTACTCCTGAGGTGCTGACCTGTTGCACCCTCGACAACCACTGTTATTATTATTATTTCACCCTGCAGGTCATTTATGAACATTTGAACTTGGTCATGTTCTGTTGTAATCTCCACCCGGCACAGCCTGAAGAGGACTGGCCACCCCTCATAGCCTGGTTCCTCTCTAGGTTTCTTCCTAGGTTCTGGCCTTTCTAGGGAGTTTTTCCTAGCCACTGTGCTTCTACACCTGCTTTGCTTACTGTTTGGGGTTTTAGACTGGGTTTCTGTACAGCACTTTGTGACATCAGCTGATGTAAGAAGGGCTTTATAAATACATTTGATTGACTTGTGCACAAAATCTCTTATAGGGTATCTCATGAATCTTAACTTTATATGAGAAGGGAGAGACTCTTCATCAAAGAACAGTAGCATGGATGAAGTGATCTTCTTTTCTCCGTCCACCATACAGGTCAATCAACATGCACCAACCACTCCATCGATTTCTTTAGTTATATCCTCTGCCTTTTTCTTGCGCCACCCGAGAAATAACCCCCTTGATAGGCGCCCTGCTACGAAAATCCATGCAGGAAACATTTCACTTGGTTATCTTTTTTAGGCTTAACACACGCTTCTTCTGCTCTGCAGACACACATTTTTTTTTTAAATACCACTTCTTGTGACTCTCACCGACTCCACACTTGGACCAAACTCATTTACATGCATACTTTGGGGTTCTTATCCTTGCTGGTGTTTTTAGATTCAATGGGGAATCCACAGAATCCCTGTGGGATTCGCCAGCGAACTTTTTGCATCCCACAGGGGTTCCCCATTGGATCTAAAAATTGGCAGAGAAATTTTCTGTGCTACAATGTCTCTGGAAAACGTACACATTATTTCCAGGATTATCCGCTTCGATAACCGAGACACCAGACCAGCTCGGCGGCAGAGAGACAAGCTAGCTGCAATCAGGTCAGTGTGGGACAAGTGGTTGGACCGCCTGCCCCTGTTTTACAACCCTGGGCCCAACATTACTGTTGATGAGCAGCTTATGCCATTTAGGGGCCGCTGCTCCTTCAGGCAGTACATACCGTCTAAACCTGCAAAATATGGAATCAAGATCTGGGCTGCCTGTGATGCTGCTTCATCATATGCGTGGAACTTGCAAGTGGGGAACTGGGGAAGCCAGATGAAGGAGCCCCTGAGAAGAACCAAGGGAGGCGGGTTGTCCTGGACGTGACACAGGGACTTCGTAGCCACAACATCACATGCAATAACTTTTTTCAGGAGCTCCTCAAGAGGAAGCTGACAATGGTAGGAACAGTACAAAAAAACAAGCCAGAGCTACCACTTCAGCTGTTTAATACACAGAACAAGCCTACCAATTCCTTTAAGTTTGTGTTCATGGCCGACATGTCTCTAGTGTCCTAAGTGCCAAAGAAAGGCAAAAATGTGGTACTCATGAGTATGCTGCATTGGGAAGGGAGAATCTGTGGCCAGGAACATCAAAAACCAGAAATCATAACGGATTAAAATGCCACAAAAAGAGTGGTGGACAATTTAGACTAGCTGGTGACTGGCTACAGCTGCAAAATAACCACCCTACGCTGGCCACTTGTGATATTCTTCAACATCTTGGACATCTCGGTGTACAACGCGTTTGTCATCTGGATGGTGTTGAACCCAAATTGGAACAGAGGGTATCTCCAGAGGAGACGGCTATTTCTCGAGGAGCTGGGCAAGGCATTGGTAAGACCTCAAATCCAGAGGCAACAAATCCCAAGGAGCCCAGCTTCTGCAGCCATTGTGAGGAGGATTCAGAAGGAGGATGCTGGTGCCCCAACCGCCTGACCCACCGAACTAACTCCAATTCCGGAAGTAAGTGTGAGTGATGTTGTTGCATCTGTGTGTGTGTGACTCTCCTACCTTGGCCTGCTGTAACTATATATGTGAGTGAGTGAGATGTAAGTAAAATTGTAAGTGTTTTCGTCATTCTAGATTGCAGCCGGTAGCAACAAGAAGAAGCGCTGCGATGTGTGTGACCCAAGAAGGACAGGAAGACACAGTACACATGCATGAAGTCCAAGAAATACATTTGCAACATACACACACACAGTACAACTATGTCCCTCATGTGATGTGTAGACAGGCCTTAATATGTGTTCAATGGGGCACATTTATAATTTCAATAAAATACTGTATGTAAAATTTGTCCTTCCAATTTGTTCAGTTCAAAGCAATACACATCAATAGTGATAAAAACCTAGTTTCATTTATATTTGTTCAAGATTAAAATGATTTATTCCACCTATGTCTTGATTATTATTGATTTTTGTTTACACAAACAAATACCGCTTTTATTGATAAATGTGATCTAGCAGAGATAAATGGCAAATATTAACCATGTATGCTGTTTATATTGCTTGTAATTGATATAAGTCAAAATCTAAGTATGAAGTATTTTTACGTAAATTGTTATGGCTGTATTGTTTTAAAACCCCAATAATGTTGTGGGTCCATCAGACCAGCGAACATTGGGTGAATAACAAAAACATGACCATCACACAAGGGTTAACATTGTCAATCAAACAATTTGTACTTCAGATCTGTACTTTAACTCCTCTCTGTGTTCAATCACTGTCATGGCAAACATGTATGATAATGATAGAATAGTTGGCTACAGCACAGCATGATATAATGCTTATGTGGTAGAGATGAGGGAATCAGTCAGGAGTGTGAGAAATGCATACTCCTGACTGTATAAATAACAGAAGGTACACAAAAGTAACACACATTTCAGATGATCACAGGTGTCTGTAATAATCTCTGGCCCTCTGTGTGGCCTTATCACATGTAAAATATATGAAATTATTGAATAAGATTATTTAAAAATAATAAAAAGAATGACAAAGTTGTAAAACATTGTCCTAAATATAAACAATCAACTTACTGAATACCATTGGTGTTTCATGGGAAGGTTTCATCATGAAATACAAACTTTTATTTATTTTACTATGTCAAGGGGCAGATTACTATGTCTAGGGGCAGTTGTGAAAAACGTCAATAGTTTGAAGAATGGCAGAGTTAATTGAAAATTATTAAAAAATTAAATGCTTTTTCATTGATTAGGCTGTTTTCTCTTGAACCATATGGTCTATCTACTAGAAACTCATGGACAATATTGACACAGATATAATAAATTAATACTACAGTATATATAATTTTTAAGTTATTCAAGTATATATTACCAACGTTACCATAGATTATGTTACTGAAGATTCCGGTAACTTTGGTAAATTACCGGTAGCTTTGCAACCCTAGTAAGTATTACTTACCTTCCATAGGTGTATGGTATAGGAGGTGTCTTCTCTCCCTCTATGTGATGGAGGAGGGGAGTGAGGATCCTCCAGGCTTCCCTCAACGGGAAAGGAAGAGGACACAAAAATACAGTTCCCAAAGCTGATGGACCGAGAGACAGACAAATCAAATAAATGTTATTGGTCGCGTTATCGCAGGTGCAGCGAAATCCTTGTGTGTCTAGCTCCAACAATGAGTAATACCCAGCAATACAAAACAATACACACAAATACAAAAATAAAAAAATTAAGAAATATCAGAACGAGCAATGTCAGAGTCCGTAATATATGTGTCACGACTCCGACCGAAGGTGGCTCCCCTTCCCGTTCGGGTGGCGCTCGGCGGTCATCGTCGCCGGCCTACTAGCTGCCACGGTTTCTTTCTCCCCCTCCTTGTATGTTGATTGATTACACCTGTTATGAGTTGTGGTGATTGGTAGGGCTTTATTAGTCAGCCGGCCCGCCTGTTTCTTTGTGCGGGATTGTTTGGTGTAACATTTGTGTACGTTTGAGACGAACGTGTTTGTTCCTGTTCGTGGGTTTTTGCTATACTGTTTTAGTCTCTGTGTTTGGGGCGTTTGTTTTGTTCGGCACCCAGTGGTTTTGTGAGGTGGCCTGTGTCCGCCGTTTGTGCAATAAAGAGCACTATTTTGAACTCTCTGTTTCCTGCACCTGACTTCAGACCCACGACACCCAGATCGTTACAATATGCAGTGCATTTGGAAAGTATTCAGACACCATTGACTTTTTCCACATTTTGTATCGTTACAGCCTTATTTTAAAATTGATTAAATATTTTATCCCCTCTTCAATCTACACACAATACCCATAATGACCAAGTAAAAACAGGTTTTTCGAATTTTTTTTTGTTCAAATTTACTACAAATAAAAAACAGAAATACCTTATTTTCATAAGTATTCAGACCCATTGCTATGTGACTCGAAATTGAGCTCAGGTGCATCCTGTTTCCATTGATCATCCTTGAGATGTTTCTACAACTTGATTGGAGTCCACCTGCGGTAAATTCAATTGATTGGACATGATATGGAAAGGCACACACCTGTCTATATAAGGTTCCACGGTTGACAGTGCATGTCAAAGCAAAAAACCAAGCCATGAGATTGAAGGAATTGTTCGGGGGCCCCGAGACAGAATTGTGTCGAGGCACAGATCGAGAGAAATCTCTGCAGCATTGAAGGTCTCCAAGAACACAGTGGCCTCCATCATTCTTAAATGGAATAAGTTTGGAACCTCCAAGACTCTTGCTAGAGCTGGCCGCCCGGGCCAAACTGAGCAATCAGGGGAGAAGGGCCTTGGTCAGGGAGGAGACCAAGAATCCGATGGTCACTCTGACAGAACCTCAGAGTTCCTCTGTGGAGATGAGAGAAACTTCCAGAAGGACAACTATCACTGCAGCACTCCACCAATCAGGCCTTTATGGTAGAGTGGCCAGACGGAAGCCATTCCTCAGTAAAAGACACATTACATCCCGACTGGAGTTTGCCAAAAGGCACGTAAAGACTCTCAGACCATGATAAACAAGATTCTCTGGTCTGATGAAACCAAGATTGAACTCTTTGGCCTGAATGCCAAGCGTCACGTCTGGAGGAAACCTGGCACCATACATACGGTGAAGAATGGTGGTGGCAGCATCATGCTGTGGGGATGTTTTCCAGCGGCAGGGACTAGAAGACTTGTCAGGATCGAGGGAAAGATGAACGGAGCAAAGCACATAGAGATCCTTGATGAAAACTTGCTCCAGAGCGGTCAGGACCGCAGACTTTATTTTGCCACTGTGTGACTTGTCTTTTTGTTGTCACGGCCTTAATATATATCACGGTGGCGTATGAATGAATGGGTTACAGAGCAAACAACGCAATTATCACAACAGGTTTTAATATGGCTTTTTACTGGCTTGGCTTCCCAGTGATTTTACCCACGCACCACTACTGCAGGGTGGGGTTCATACCTGGTGTTGAAAGCTGAGCTGTAGCTGATGAACAGCATTCTTACACATGCATTCTTCTTGTCCAGGTGGGATAGAGCACAGGGCCAGTGCCAGAACAAATCAATTGGACGGGCCTTTGATATCTATAGGCGATTAGGGGGCACGTTTTTTCACGGGATCTCCTATGTGTGCAGCTCGTGAGTATTAAGTTTGGGGAAGCTTACAATTTATCCTACCAATCTGCATGACAGTTTATATGAGTGACAGTTTATATCAGTTTATATGAGCATTTTTGTGAAACAGTTTCATTTCAATAATAACGTTTTAGTTTCTCAAAAGCATTGTCACGTGGTTAATCATAAAAATCTGAAGTAAAATGATACAAATCTTTGCTAAATTAAGGCGAGAACACCAGCCTCTGCCATATGGACACATGAATCCGATGGTGGCTAAAGAAAGGAGCGCAAAAAACTCAGAGATGGCCTATAGGCCAATGCAACAGAAAGCTTATAACTTCCATCGTCAGCTAAGTAAAATACATAGGCCTAAAGCCAGCAAATAAAGACAGAAATGATCCTGATGAAACATTAATCTCTCTACTCCGCCTCCCTTTGACTTGACCTATTGCTAATGAAACATCAACTGGGTCGGCCAGAAGCTGATTGCCATCAATAAAATGCAATTGTTTTCATTGTCCATAGCTTATGCCTGCCCATACCATAACCCCACCATGGGGCACTCTGTTCACACGGTTGACATCAGAAAACCGCTCGCCCTCATGACGCCATACACGTGGTCTGAAGTTGTGAAACTGCACATTTTAGAATGGCCTTTTAGTGTCCCCAGCACAAGGTGCACCTGTGTAATGATCATGCTATTTAATCAGTTTCTTGAAATGCCACACCTGTCAGATGGATGGATTTTCTTGTGAAAGGAGAAATGCTCACCAACAGGGATGTAACCAAATTTGTGCACAAAAGTTGAGAGAAATATGTTTTTTGTGCATATGGAAACTTTCTGGGATCTTTTATCTTAGCTCATGAAACGTTACATGTTGCATTTATATTTCAGTTCAGTGTATATACATAACAGAAATGAATGTCACCAAATGACGGGGTTAACAATACATTTGCTAGGCCTACTGGTGACATATGAGCTGAGTGCATGCATTCTGGAGAGAGTTGCAAAAAAAAAATATTATACTGAAGACACATCATCTTCTCACATATGTTAGATGCTTTTCACTGACAGCCACAACTCAATCAGAATGTTGACATATTTTGAGTCACACAAAATCGTGTGTTCTCTACTCCGACAATTAATCCAAAGATAAAAGTGGAAACCTAATTAGTTTCAAGTAATCTCTTCTCCTTCAGTCGTCTTCTTCTTCAATGGGTTTTAACGGCGGTTGGCCATACAGTGCCTTCAGAAAGTATTCACACCACTTAACTTTTTACACATTTTGTTGTGTTACAGCCTGAATTTACACAAAATACCCCATAATGTCAAAGTGGATTTAGTTTTTTTAACAAATTATTAAAAGCTAAAACTATTCAACATTTTTGTTATGGCAAGCCTAAATAAGTACAGGAGTAAGAATGTGCTTAACAAGTCACATAATAAGTTGCATGGACTCACTGTGTGCAAAAATAGTAGTTAACATGATTTTTGAATGACTACCCCATCTCTGTACCACACACACAATTATCTGTAAGGTCCATCAGTTGAGACCAGGGACGTTTTCCAATGCCATGCAAAGAGCACCTATTCGTAAATGGGTAAAAATAAAAAAAAGCAGACACTTACTATTCAATTGAGCCTTGGATACAGTGCTGTAGAATTTGTGAATTTTGTTTCTCGTATAACACATTCTTTATAGCCTATACTGGATTAAGAGTACATTTTAGTTTACTTTCATGTCGTTAGTTGTGCACCAAATTTCCCTCCATCTTCCATCCATATTTTTTTCCTAAGAGATTGTCAGTTGGATATACTCTCTGCAAGGTTTTGTATATCTTCCCTATCATATGAACATCCTTTTCTGACTCAAATTAGATTCCGCCAAGGTTAGTCTGATGTTCAAAATATTTCAATTCGAAATGTTGTGAAATGTAACTTTTAAGTTGCATGTATTTGAAACATCTACATTGGTCATGACTTTCTAATTCTGTCATGGAAATAAATGCATTTCCTGTTACCAAGTCATTTACGGTTTCTATAGTTTTAATTTTCCATGTGGACCAATTTATTGGTGAATTTTGAAAAGCTTTCCAAGGATTGTTCCATAAGGTATTTAGGAAGTGATATTGGTTCTTGTAGAATAGGTTTCATTTTCTTCCATGTTGTTATAGTGTTCTTAATTATAAAGTTGTTCATGTTCTTAGCTTGAGCCTTTGAAAATAGACATGTAAAAAGATTCTGGGGATGAGCATGAGCATCTTCAGTATGTAACCATTGTTCTTCTTTTGTGCATTTAACTATATGTTGCAAGTAAAAGTCTTTGTATCAAATTGCTACCAAAGTCTGGAAGGTTAAAACCACCCGCAGACTTAGGAAGATATAAAACTTTTCATTTTATTCTGTGAATTTTATTTGGCCATATAAAGTCTGTTATGAACGAGTGTACTTTTTTAAAAGAAAGTCTTTGGTAGGGCAAATGGTATTACTGAAAATAAATACAAAAACTTTGGCAGCCATGCCTTTCTGTGGGTCCTGTCTAATTCTTGCTGCAAGCGGTTCAATAGCCAGTGCAAACAGGAGGGGGAGAGGGGACATCCCTGTCTTGTGCCCCTTTCTAAAGCAATTTCCTCAGATAATGTATTATTTGTATATATTTTTGCTTTAGTACATTTATACAACATTTTCTAAAATGTATTATTTCAGATGGAAAGTTGAAAGCTCCCAAAGTTTTGAATAGAAAAGGCCATTCAAAACGGTCGAAAGCAGCTATTATTAATAAATCTACAGTACCAGTCAAAAGTTTGTAAACGCCTACACATTAAAGGGTTTTTCTTTATTTTGACAATTTTCTACATTGTAGAATAATAGTGAAGACATCAAAACTATGAAATAACACATATGGAATCATGTAGTAACCAAAAGAGTGTAAAAAAAAATCAAAATGTATTTTATATTGGGCAGGGTTTCTCTCAACCAGCTTCATGAGTTAGTCACCTGGAAGGCATTTCAATTAACAGGTGTGCCTTGTTAAAAGTTAATTTGTGGAATTTCTTTCTTTCTTAATGCGTTTGAGCCAATCAGTTGTGTTGTGACAAGGTAGGGGTGGTATACAGAAGATAACCCTATTTGGTAAATGACAGAGTCCATATTATGGCAAGAACAGCTCAAATAAGCAAAGAGAAATGACAGACCATCATTACTTTAAGACATGAAGGTCAGTCAATCCAGAAAATTTCATGAGCTTTGAAAGTTCCTTCAAATGCAGTCGCAAAAACCATCAAGCGCTATGATGAAACTGGCTCTCATGAGCTCTCACCACAGGAAAGGAAGACCCAGAGTTACCTCTCCTGCAGAGGATAAGTTCTTTAGAGTTACCAGCCTCAGAATTGCAGCCCAAATAAATGCTTCACAGAGTTCAAGTAACAGACACATGTCAACATCAACTGTTCAGAGGAGACTGTGTGAATCAGGCCTTCGTGGTCGATTTGATGCAAAGAAAACACTACTATAGGACACAAATAATAAGAAGAGATGCACTTGGGCCAAGAAACACGGCATTGGAGATTGGACTGGTGGAAATCTGTCCTTCAACCCAATTCAGATGGTTTGGGAAGAGTTGGACCGCAGAGTGAAAGAAAAGCAGCCAACAAGTGCTCAGCATATGTGGGAACTCCTTCAAGACGGTTGGAAAAGCATTCCAAGTCAAGCTGGTTGAGAGAATGGCAAGAGTGTGCAAAGCTGTTATCAAGGCAAAGGGTGGCTACTTTGAAGAATCTCAAATATAAATATATGTTTTGATTTGTTTAACACTTTTCTGGTCACTACATGATTCCTTATGTGTTATTTCATAGTTTTGATGTCTTCACTATCATTCTACGATGTAGAAAACAGTAAAAATAAAGAAAAACCCTTGAATGAGTAGGTGTCTAAACTTTTGACTGGTACTGCGTGTCTTGTTTTGTTCTTCCATTTATTTGTGAGGGTCTATTTTTTATAAAAACAATTTGATTGATATGCATCACGTCTGGTAAGACTTCTGCCATTATATTGCTTATAAGCATTGTTATTATTTTGTTGCAATTTATTACATTTACGGGTCTTGTCAAGGCTGTTGGATGAACTGGACCAAGGTGCAGCGTTGTGAGCGTACATGTTCTTTATTTAGACAAGACGCCGAACAAAACAATAAACACTACAAAACAAACCGTGAAGCTAAAGGCTATGTGCCCTAAACAAAGTCAACTTCCCACCAAGACAGTTGGAAAAAAGAGCTACCTAAGTATGTTCTCAATCAGAGACAACGATAGACAGCTGCCTCTGATTGAGAACCACACCCGGCCAAACACAAAGAAATAGAAAACATAGAACATAGAATACCCACCCCAACTCACGCCCTGACCAAACCAAAATAGAGACATAAAAAGGATCTCTAAGGTCAGGGCGTGACAGGTCTATAATCAGCAGGGGACTCTTCAGATTTTCCTGGTTTTAATATAATTTAAATATCTGTTTGACACATGGAACTAGAAAGTACTGAATTGAGTGACATGTTGTCACGTTCCTGACCTTATTTCCTTTGTTTAGTCTTTGTTTAGTTGGTCAGGACGTGAGCTGGGTGGGTGTAGTCTATGTTATGTGTTTCTTTGTTTAGGTTTGTCTTATTGGCCTGATATGGTTCTCAATCAGAGGCAGGTGTTTTACGTTGTCTCTGATTGGGAACCATGTTAAGGTAGCCTGTTTTTACTGTTGGTTTGTGGGTGATTGTTCCTGTTCTTGCGTTCATCTGTTTTTGTGTTCTCTAGTTCGGGACTGTAGCTTCGTTGGGTTTTCGTCTGTTTATTGTTTTGTTCATTATTGAAAAAGTATTCTAATAAATATGGTTACATACCACGCTGTGCTTTGGTCCTCCTCTCCTTCTACCGACGGAAGCCATTACAGAATCACCCAAAACAAAAAGACCAAGCAGCGTGGTAACGGACAGCGGCAGCAGCAGCAACAGCGCTTTATGGAAGAATGGACATGGGAGGACGAGTTAGACGGCAAAGGACCCTGGGCAGAGCCAGGGGAATATCGCCGCCCCAAGGCAGAGCTGGAGGCAGCGAAAGCAGAGAGGCAGCATTATGAGGAGCTAGCTCGGCAGCATGATCTGGACTGTGTTACAACTTGGGAAGAGATAGACAGGTGGTCGGTCGAGAGAGATCCCAGAGAGCGTGCCGGAGCCCGCTTGGGATTCTATGGAGCAATGTGAGGAGGGATACCGGCGAATGGAGGCAGCACGGCAACGCGGTAGGAAGCCCGAGAGACAGCCCAAAAAATTTCTTGGGGGGGAGGGTAGAGGGGAGTGTGGCGAAGTCAGGTAGGAGACCTGCGCCAACTTCCCGGGCTTACCGTGGAGAGCGAGAGTACGGACAGACACCGTGTTATGCGGAAGAGCGCACGGTGTCTCCTGTACGTGTGCATAGCCCGGTGCGGTACATCCCAGCTCTTCGTATCGGCCGGGCTAGAGTGGGCATCGAGCCAGGTGCCATGAAGCCGGCTCAACGCATCTGGTCTCCAGTGCGTCTCCTCGGGCCGGTGTACATGGCACCAGCCTTACGCATGGTGTCCCCGGTTCGCCAGCACAGCCCAGTACGGGTTATTCCACCTCCCCGCACTGGCCTGGCTACGGGGAGCATTCAACCAGGTAAGGTTGGGCAGGCTCGGTGCTCAAGAGCTCCAGTACGCCTTCACGGTCCAGTATATCCGGTGCCACCTCCTCGCCCCAGTCCAGTACCACCAGTGCCAACACCACGCACCAGGCTTCCTGTGCGTCTCCAGAGCCCTGTTCCTCCTCCACGCACTCGCCCTGTGGTGCGTGTCTCCAGCCCGGTACGACCAGTTCCGGCACCACGCACCAAGCCTCCTGTGCGTCTCCAGAGCCCTGTACGCCCTGTTGCTGCTCCCCGCACTAGCCTTGAGGTGCGTGTCCTTAGCCCGGTACCACCAGTTCCGGCACCACGCACCAGGCCTACTGTGCGCCTCAGCAGGCCAGAGTCTGCCGTCTGCCCAGCGCCGCCTGTCTGCCCGGAGCCGCCAGAGCCGCCCGCCAGTCAGGAGCCGCCAGAGCCGCCCGCCAGTCAGGAGCCGCCTGAGCCGCCCGCCAGTCAGGAGCCGCCTGAGCCGCCCGCCAGTCAGGAGCCGCCTGAGCCGCCCGCCAGTCAGGAGCCGCCTGAGCCGCCCGCCAGTCAGGAGCTGCCTGAGCCACCATTCAGCCATGAGCTACCCCTCAGTCCGGAGCTGCCCCTCAGTCCGGAGCTGCCCCTCAGTCCGGAGCTGCCCCTCAGTCCGGAGCTGCCCCTCAGTCCGGAGCTGCCCCTCAGTCCGGAGCTGCCCCTCAGTCTGGAGCTGCCCCTCTGTCCAGAGGCGCCCATCAGTACAGTGGGGATATTTTGGAAGGTCGCCATTCCGAGGAGGCCAGGGAAGCGGGGATTAACTATGGTGGGGTGGGGGCCACGTCCAGCGCCAGAGCCGCCACCGTGGATGCCCACCCAGACCCTCCCCTATAGGTTCAGGTTTTGCGGCCGGAGTCCACCCCTGGGGGGGGGGGGGGGGGGGGGTGTACTGTCACGTTCCTGACCTTATTTCCTTTGTTTAGTCTTTGTTTAGTTGGTCAGGACGTGAGCTGGGTGGGTGTAGTCTATGTTATGTGTTTCTTTGTTTAGGTTTGTCTTATTGGCCTGATATGGTTCTCAATCAGAGGCAGGTGTTTTACGTTGTCTCTGATTGGGAACCATATTAAGGTAGCCTGTTTTTACTGTTGGTTTGTGGGTGATTGTTCCTGTTCTTGCGTTCATCTGTTTTTGTGTTCTCTAGTTCGGGACTGTAGCTTCGTTGGGTTTTCGTCTGTTTATTGTTTTGTTCATTATTGAAAAAGTATTCTAATAAATATGGATACATACCACGCTGCGCTTTGGTCCTCCTCTCCTTCTACCGACGGAAGCCATTACACATGTATTGTCATTTCTGTAAATAGGGGGGCTATTTTGTCCAAAAATGTTGAATAGAATTATATGGGAAAGCTATCCATTCCTGGTGCTTTTGTCGGTGCTAAGTTTTAACTATCTAATATTTATTCTTGGGTGATCTCTGTTTTTAGTGATTCTTTTTTGGGTGCTGATAATTGCTTCAGTTCTTCAGTCTAAGAAGGCTATAAGATCTGTCCACTGTTGTTTAATTCTATTTATATACACTGCCATTCAAAAGTTTGGGGTCTCTTAGAAATGGCCTTGTTTTTTAAAGAAAAGCCAATTTTTTGTCCATTAAAATAACATCAAATTGATCAGAAATACAGTGTAGACATTGTTAATGTTGTTCGCAGCCTGTATCGCAGCCGGCCACGACTTGGAGACCCAACAGGCGGCGCACTATTGGCCCAGCATCGTCTGGGTTAGGGGAGGGTTTGGCCGGCTGAGATGTTCTTGTCCCATCGCGCTCAAGCGACTCGTTGCGGCCGGGCATATGCACGCTGACTACGGTCGCCAGCCGTACGGTGTTTCCTCAAACACATTGGTGCGGCTGGCTTCTAGGTTAAGCATGTGTGTCAAGAAGCAGTGCGGCTTGGCGGGGTCGTGTTTCAGAGTACGCATTGCTCTCGACCTTCGCCTCTTCCGAGTCTGTATGGGAGTTGCAGCGATGGGACAAGACTGTAACTACCAATTGGATATCACGAAATTGGGGAGAAAAAAGGGGTAATCATTCCCCCTCATCATTCTAAACACAATACACCGTAATGACAAAGCAAAAACAGGTTTAGATTTTTTTGCTAATTTATAAAAAATAAAAAACAGAAATTTACATAAGTATTCAGACCCTTTACACAGTACTTTGTTGAAGCACCTTTGGCAGCAATTACAGCCTCAAGTCTTCTTGGGTATGACACTTGGCACACCTGTATTTGGGGAGTTTCTCCCATTCTTCTCTGCAGATCCTCTCAAGCTCTGTCAGGTTGGATGGGGAGCGTTGCTGCACCAATATTTTCTGGTCTTTCCAGAGATGTTCGATCAGGTTCAAGTCCGGGCGCTGGCTGGGCCACTCAAGGACATTCAGAGACTTTGTTCCCGAAGCCACTTCTGCATTATCTTGGCTGTGTGCTTAGGGTCATTGTCCTGTTGGAAGGAGAACCTTTGCCCCAGTCTGAGGTCCTGGAGCAGGTTTTCATCAAAAATCTCTGCCAGTCCCTGCCGCTGAAAAGTGTCCCCACCGCATAATGCTGCCACCACCATTCTTCACAGTAGGCATGGTCCCAGGTTTCCTCCAGATGTGATGTTTGGCATTCAGGCAAAATAGTTCAATAATGGTTTCATCAGACCTGAGAATCTTGTTTCTCATGGTCTGAGAGTCTTTAGGTGCCTTTTGGCAAACTCTGAGCAGGTTGTCATGTACCTTTTACTGAGGAATGGTTTCCGTCTGGCCACTCTACCATAAAGGCCTGATTGGTGGAGTGCTGCTCCAAGAGATGGTTGTCCTTCTGGAAGGTTCTTCCATCTCCACAGAGGAACTCTGGAGCTCTTTCAGTGTGACCATTGGGTTACTGGTCACCTCCCTGATCAAGGCCCTTCTCCCCCGATTGCTCAGTTTGGCCGGGCGGCCAGCTCTAGGAAGATTCTTGGTGGTTCCAAACTTATTCAATTTGAGGCCACTGTGCTCTTGGGGAGCTTCAATGCTGCAGAAATGTTTTGGTACCCTTCTCCAGATCTGTGCCTCGATGCAATCCTGTCTCGGAGCTCTACGGACAATTCCTTCAACTTCATGGCTTGGTTTTTGCTCTGACATGCACTGTCAACTGTGGGACCTTATAAACAGGTGTGTGCCTTTCTAAATCATGTTAAATCAATTGAAATTACCACAGGTGGACTCCAATCAAGTTGTATAAACATTTCAAGGATGTAAAAAAAATATATTTTAGAATAAGGCTGTAACGTAACAAAATGTGGAAAAAGTTAAGGGGTCTGAATACTTTCCGAATGCACTGTAAATCAAAACTGGATCGTGTTCGGAGATAGATGGGAGGGGTTGAGGGGAGCTGAAAGGTGGGACTAAAAATAACCAAAAAAAACAAGATAACTATTGTAAAATATACTTTGTCCGTAAAATGTATATAGGTTCAGATCTTTTGTGAAACATCACAGCACAGTTGAAAAATATATGAACACTGGTCAAAGAGCAGCCAACCCCTTACCTCTGAATTTCTACCATCATTAGAATAAACTGCCCACTGGGCACACCACGTCATTTCAACGTAGAGAAGTAGATACGTTGATGAACGAGATTCCAACCTAATTTCAACCACTCAAAAAGACAGCCAAAAGGGTTTTGACATCCCAATGTGTTATCACTATGCTTTCAACCGTTTAAAAAGCACAACATAGTTCAAATAGGAAAACAATGTCTAATATTTTGTTCATACAACAACTTAATGTCACTGTGCTTCATCTAATAGCACAACCAAATGACCTGGATTGCAGTTAATTGAGATTACATTAAAGTACATGGTGCAAGTGCTCTATCTTCTTTTTTTATTTTTATTTAACCTTTATTTAACTAGGCAAGTCAGTTAAGAACAAATTCTTATTTACAATGACGGCCTACCCCGGCCAAACCCTAACGACGCTGCCTTAGACCACAGCGCTACTCGAGAGCCCTGTGGATATTACGTTGAAGATCTGACGTTTCAAAGGTACAAATTCAACATAGACAAACCTTGTATAAAATATGTTGACAATTTGTTGCCGTGATGACAAAATTGTACCCTTAAAACAACAGTTTACGTTGATTACTTTTTTCTAAATTAAAGGTATTTTCCACATAGATTCCACGGTAACACTTTACTTGACATCCATTGTCATAACCTGTCATAATATGGTCATAACACTGTCATGACCCATATAGTTACACTTGTTGTGATATACAGTGTATTGTGTTATTTTATGGCTGGTTATGACACCTACATAAGAGTGTCAAAACTTTTTTTTTCCTCTGACAAGAAGTTCACTTTCGTGTTATGATGCTGGGTGTCAAGTAAAGTGTTACCGGTTCCACATCACAATATGTTGACAAATTACGTTGAAACAACTACTTTTTGGAGAAATGTCCTCTGGTCTGATGAAACAAAAATAGAACTGTTGGGCCATAATGACCACCGTTATGTTTGGATGTTAAATGGGGAGGCTTGCAAGCCGAAGAACACCATCCCAGCCGTGAAGCACGGGGGTGGCAGCATCATGTTGTGGGGGTGCTTTGCTGCAGGAGGGACTGGTGCACTTCACAAAATAGATGGCTTCATGAGGGAGGAAAATGATGTGGCTATATTGAAGCAACATCTCAAGAGATCAGTCAGGAAGTTAAAGCTTGGTCGCAAATGGGTCTTCCAAATGGACAATGACCCCAAGCATACTTCCAAAGTTGTGGCAAAATGGCTTAAAGACAACAAAGTCAAGGTATTGGAGTGGCCATCACAAAGCCCTGACCTCAATCCCATAGAAAATGTGTGGGCAGAACTGAAAAAGTGTGTGCGAGCAAGGAGACCTACAAACCTGACTAACTTACACCAGCTCTGTCAGGAGGAATGGGCCACAATTCACCCAACTTATTGTGGGAAGCTTGTGGAAGTCTACCCGAAACGTTTGACCCAAGTTAAACAATTTAAAGGCAATGTTAACAAATCCTATTTGAGTGTATGTAAACTTCTGACCCATTGGGAATGTAATGAAAGAAATGAAAGCTGAAATAAATAATTCTCTCTACTATTATTCTGACATTTCAGATTCTTAAAATAAAGTGGTGATCCTAACTGACCTAAGAAATGGAATTTTTACTAGGATTAAATGTCAGGAATTGTGAAAAACTGAGTTGAAATGTATTTGGCTAAGGTGTATGTAAACATCCGACTTCAACTGTATATCGTAATTACCTCGCCACTATGGCCTATTTATTGCCTTACCTCCCTTATCTTACCTCATTTGCACACACTGTATATAGACTTTTTTTCTCTACTGTATTATTGACTGTATGTTTGTTTATTCCATGTGTAACTCTGTGTTGTTGTATGTGTCGAACTGCTTTGCTTAATCTTGGCCAGGTCGCAGTTGTAAATGAGTACTTGTTCTCAACTGGCCTACCTGGTTTTAATAAAGGTGAAATAAAATACATTTTTAAAAAGCAGGGAAGCAGTGGATTAAAGGGGTGATGGGTGTCAGCAGGCCTGTGGGTGTCAGCAGTAAAGAGGTAAGCAACAATTTGAGAGGAGGTGTTCTAGTGGATGTTCAAAGATTGCAAGCAACAAGGGGTGGAGTTAGGGTAGATAGCCCGTCGATTTTGTTACACTTCAAGGACCGGGTACTGACAAATAAAGTAACCATAGGATATATGAGTTATTATGTGAGGGCTTATGTGAGGTATGTACCAACGCCTTTAAGATGTTATAACTGCCAGAGGTTTGGGCATGTGGCAACAGCCTGTAAACAGAAAAAGAGGAGTGCAAGATGTGGAGGGGAGCATGAGTATGGGAAATGTGGGGATGGTGTACAACCAAAGTGCTGCAGCTGTGGGGGTGCTCATAGTGTGGCATATAGTGGGTGTGAGGCAATGAAGCAGGCAGTGGAGGTGCAACAAGTAAGAGTGGAGAGAAGGGTGTCATATGCTGAGGCAGTGAGGCTGGTCCAGGTAGATACAGGTTCAAGGGAGAGATGGGTAGGAGCATCTAGACCGGGGGATTACGGGGCAGGTGGGCGGCGATATGGTATACATTGATAAGAGAAAGCTGGTGACGTTCATAGCAGGAGCTATCAATAGCACTGCTAAAGTAGAGTCTGAAACAGAGAGGATTCAGCTAATAGTGAAAGCTGCTGGGAGGGATCTGAGTATGACAGGGTTGACATGGGAAGAGGTTTGAGACTACCTCAATCAGCCGAGGGTGGAGTCATGTATCACTGGATCTTAGTTATGATGGTAGTACTACAGTGGAATGGTCGAAGCCTGTTGGCTAATGGGCAGGAATTCAAGCAGTTCATTGTAGATATGCCAGCTAAGGTTGATGTGATTTGTGTGTAGGAAACATGACTCAAACCGACTGTGGAGTTTATCATACAGGGATATGTGGGGAGGTGAAGTGCCACCCTCATAAAGCAAGTACTTCCCTATAGGATGTTAGGCAAAGGTATTGAACAGGAATATGTGGAGGTGTGGTTGAGAGGAGGGATGCTAGTGGTAGTGAACTACTATAATCCCTGTCAGATATTGGACCTGGAAGTGCTGGAGAAGGTGGAGGGCCAGGATAGAAGTACAGTAATGTGGTGTGGAGATTTCAATGCCCACAATATGCTCTGGGGGGGAAACAGATGGATGGAATTAGCCAAGTGATGGACAATCTGATAGTAATGAAAGATATGGTGTGCCTGAATGATGGCCGAGGGACCAGGATTGATGCAGCCACAGGGAAAGAGTCTGCCTCGGAACTCACTCTGGTATCTAGTGCGATGGCAGGAATCTGTGAGTGGGAGGTATGGGAGGAGTCGACAGTATGGAGTGATCATTACCCCATAGTATGCACAGCAGGCCAGAGGGAGGAGGAGGTGTCAATGGGTCAAGGAGGCAGGTGGGTGTTTGGAAGGGCAAAGTGGGATCAGTGTCAGGAGCTGAGTGAGCAGGTGATGGCTTGGGTGGATATGAGAGAGGATGTGGATAGTATGAATAACTGGGTGAGAACAGCGTTAGTGGTGGCAGCTACTGAGACTATACCTAAGAGTTCAGGGAGGAAGAAAGCAGTCCCATGGTGGACGGATGTGTGTGGGGCAATGGTGAGGAGTAGGAACACGGCATTTAGAGTACTGAAAAGGACGCATAACTTCTAACATCTGATTCTGTATAAACAGGCCCTGGTGAGGAGAACTATTCGTCAGGCAAAGAGGTCAAAGTTGGCATCGGGTCTATGACATCATTGAAGGGCGACACCTGTAGGAGAAGTATGGGGGATGATTAAGAGGATGAGTGGGGTCAGAAGGGAGTGGGATTATCCAGTGTTGACGAGTGGGAAGGATGTGGTAGTAACAGATGAGGAGAAGGCAGAGGTGATGGCCTAAGCATTTGTCCAAGTGTATAGCTCGGGCAAATTTGTCAGAGGAGGGGCAGAGGGGGAGAAGGAGAACGAGAGAGGATTATCCTGGAGAGCTGGATAGGAGGGAGGAAGTAAATGATGCGTTGAATGCACCATTTACCATGGCAGAGGTGAAAAGGGCAATAGGTAAGGCTGGGTTAACTTCACCTTGGAAAGATGAGGTGTGCTATGTTATGTTGGCCCATCTTAATGATGAGGCACTGGATAAGGTATTGGTGTTGTACAACAGAGGGTGGGAGGAGGGGAAACTACCAGGCAGCTGGAAGGAGGCAGTAGTGGTACCAATCCAGAAGCCAGTAAAGGACTCAACGAGGCCAACAAGCTATCGGCCAATAGCTTTAACATCACATGTATGTAAGATTATGGAACGTATGATTACGGAGAGGTTAACTTACTTCGTGGAGAGCAGGGTGCTAGTATTGCCACATCAAAGTGGGTTCAGGAAGGGTTGGGGAACTATGGACCCAGTGCTCTGCTTAGAAGCAGAGGTCAGGAAGGCGCAGGTGAACAAGGAGACTTGTAGCTGTCTTTTTTTATGTGGAGAAGGCGTATGATATGATGTGGAAGGAGGGGTTGTTAATCAAGCTTGATATTATGGGGGTAGGAGGAAGAACGTACAACTGGATAAAGGATTTCTGGTTTGGAAAGTCTATCCAGGTGAGGGTGGGGAGGTACAGTGGCAAGAAAAAGTATGTGATGGCCATACTGTTGGCCTTGCAGTGGGTGGAGGAAGTCAAGCCAGACAGAGTAGTTATTTGCTCTGATTCATGTGCAGTGTTAATGAGTCTCCAGTCCTTTAGATCACGTAGCAGACAAGACCTGCTATATGAGGTGCTACAAACCCATGGCAGGATTAAACACATGGGTATACAGATAAGATTTACTTGGGACACAGCCATGTGGGGGTGGAGGGGAACGAGGCAGTTGATGTACTGGCTAAACAAGCACTGAGTAGTGGGGATGTTGATGTTGTAGTTTCAATGAGCAATGCAGAGGCAAAAAGCCTGATATGGACAGTGATGGTGCAGAGATGGCAGGAGCAGTGGAATATAAATATAAATACTAATACTAATTTATTTAAAGTAAAGAGGCAAGTCGGGGAGGGGAGAACGGCAGGAAGGGACAGAAGAGGGGAGGCTATTTTTTACAATATTAAGGGTGGGACACAGCCGGTTAAATAAGTGCTTAAATGTGATAGGAAAGCATCCAACAGAAAAGTGTGATTATTGCCAGGAAACCGAGACCGTGGAGCATGTATTGCTTGGGCAGTATCATAGGGAAAGAGAGAGGCTGACAACTGATATGAGGGAGATGGCATACAGGAAATTAGTTTAAAGAGTATATTGAATAGAACGTCATTAGATATTGTCCCAAATATTTTATATTTTTTAAGAGTAAAAAGGGGCTGGCAGGAAGTTTGTACAGTAGTTTCTCCTTGTATCTGGCTCACACCCCAGTACAGTAGGTGACGATAATGCACTATAATGCTAGATGCCAACCGCCGATAAACCCCACCGAAGATGAAGCTGGATTCCTTCAACCCATGACCCGAGAGGCGGGACTTACCTTTCATTCACTTCCGGTTAAGCGCATGCTTCTTCTTCGGTTTAACTAGCTAACTAACACTCCTGAAACAGAATCTAAGACAACGTTAGGAGTTCATAGCTTGAACACGTTACTTCCATTATTTATAATTTTCATAATCTGAACGTGTGACGGTCGAAGAAAACATGAATATTCGCAACGCAAGGGTAAGTGAGAAGCACTGTCGACCATGCAACACTGTGCTAGTTTACCATCTTAGCTAGATAGCCACCCATCGCTAATAATAACAATCAAAGGATTCCTGATAGCTCCACTTATGCATGTCATGTCCAACTGTGAGCCAACTAGCCTATTTAGCTAGCTACTATTTAACTAGATTGCTTATATGGTAACTAGCAACAAAGTAAACAAGAGAAGTGCCACTTGAAGTGTAGTTAACGTTAGCCTACTATAGTCAATAGTGATATTTTGACTGAATCAGTGTCCCCACTCCAGACATCTCTTCTTGTAGTCCCTTTTCTGACGTGTACTAGCTAACAACGTTAATGTAATTGTTTCAGTCAGTATCCATACCATTGACAGGACGTGTACTAGCTAACTAACGTTAATGTAATTGTTTCAGTCAGTATCCATACCATTGACAGGACGTGTACTAGCTAACAACGTTAATGTAATTGTTTCAGTCAGTATCCATACCATTGACAGGACGTGTACTAGCTAACAACGTTAATGTAATTGTTTCAGTCAGTATCCATACCATTGACAGGACGTGTACTAGCTAACAACGTTAATGTAATTGTTTCAGTCAGTATCCATACCATTGACAGGACATTCCTGGTTCTGTTTCCTCAGCCAGAGGACCTTATGAACATGCAGCACTGCAACCTGCTGTGTCTCCCAGAGAACTACCAGATGAAATACTACTTCTACCACGGACTGTCCTGGCCGCAGGTTAACATGGCTTCCTCTTCAGCAGACATCTCCATCACCACTTGACTCAAGTCTTTGTTTGGCATTCAGTCCGTCACAAATTGAATCTAACTCATCAAAAGGAATGACGAGTTAGATGTAGGCCTAGTTGTTACCTGATGTCTGTGTAACTCAGTGTATCTATCTCTAACATCACCTCGTCTTTGTTCGTCTTTCAGCTCTCCTACATCGCAGAGGATGAGAATGGCAAAATAGTGGGATATGTTTTGGCCAAGATGTGAGTATACCTGAACTACAGATCTTATCTCAAGCCATTGTTTGTCAGTCTCTATCAAGCCCTCACTCTTTATGTGGTATGCAGGGAGGAGGATCCAGATGATGTCCCCCATGGTCACATCACATCCCTGGTGAGTCTTGGTTCTGTATTGTTCATTGTAGTACTTAATTGAATCAATATGGGAGAGGCAGAAGAGGGGGGGGTGCGCGCGCGCGCGCGCTATCATCTGCAGCACTTGTCAGGTTGTTTAGTTGCGGTTGTTGAGTAACAGAAAGGATTATTAACAAATGTTTGGATTGTCTCTGTCGCTCAGGCTGTCAAGCGCTCTCACAGACGTTTGGGACTAGCTCAGAAGCTGATGGACCAAGCCAGTCGAGCTATGATTGAAAACTTCAACGCCAAATATGTCTCACTTCATGTCCGGAAAAGGTAGTGCAGTGTGCTGGATACCTGTGTTGAACTTCAATGAGATGGTTCTATTTCGAGTCGCTTTTATATGACTCTTCAATAAGAATTTCTACATTAGTTGTTGTAAAGGAATGCTGAATACATATCACTCTTCGGTTCTCTAGAAGTGTAGCCAGAAGATAATTTAAATACAGGGAGACGTTCGTTTCAGATCATTCTTAAATGGTATATTGAATGGTATTTGTTTGTTCACAAATAACTTGAATTGCATCCATCTAATTTTCTCCTACTGCAGTAACCGAGCGGCCTTGCACCTGTACTCAAACACACTGAAATTCCAGTAAGATCTCCTTCTATCCTTGTGAAAACAAACCCTCTTAAAGCAAATGCATATGTAAATACAGATGTTCCATGTCAGCCTCCTATTCAAACAGATGTTTATTCAGGAACTGTGGGTCATATTCCCTCATATTCCCTAATGATACTCTTTGCATTCAAATTCATTTATTTTTCCCCTTATTTAACCAGTGATACAATGTACATGTATAATATGTTGTTGGCCCTATTCTCACTCACTCACTTGAGTGAATCATTTCCTTTCTCTTTCATAGGATTAGTGAAATAGAGCCCAAGTACTATGCAGATGGGGAGGATGCCTATGCCATGAAGAGAGACCTAGCCCACATGGCTGATGAGGTGAATTTTTATTTTTTTTACTCTTTCCCTTTACCCAGCAGCATGGCTTTTATGGGTGTAATCCAGCCAACTTCGACTCACCCAGTGTTTTGCATACAGTCGCTTTGATCCAATTCTTTACGCTTTTCCCGAGGGGTGCGTCCTACATTCTATTCTCCCTCATGGATTTAAAAGTAATAGACTGGTGTGAGCAGTATGGTGCAAACTCCCTCCCGCCGTGCTTGCTTTTAAATGCATGAACTGGAGTGAACAAGTGCATACTTCTGGATGAAGGGTAGAGAATCGTAACGCAGTCATAAGACACTCTCTTTACCTGAGGGTTAAGGTCAACCTTTCCTTTTTGTCAACTGCATTTTGACCGTTTGTCTGTTGTTTCTGTCTATGGGTCCCACAGTTGAGGAAGCCAGGAATGAAGGCCCTGGGTCAGGAGGCACCTACCACTACGACCACACCTGGTGACCAGGAGAAAGAGGGAGAGGGGGACAGCGGAGGAGAGAACAAAGACCTCAGTGAAGTTAGCGAGGCCACAGAGAGCACAGACGTCAAAGATTCATCCTCTGATTCACAATGACTCAGCCATCTTTAGTAGCCATTTTTAAATTCGCCATCAAAGTTACTTACTACACTTTTTATCTCACAGAAAGGGAAAAATGATACCCAGTGGCAGTCAGCTTCTCCATTCACTTTTGTTACTTTTACAGCGTAAAGTCAAATAGATTTTTTTTACTAAAATATAATTTCTTTCTCGACATTAGTGATACACTGTGATTGAAAGAAATTATTTTGCAACTGGAATGAAAAGTTGATGTTGAGCTCAAATTCACAACTGGTTCTATAAAGGTTGTTTTGGGCTTGATGCTGTCACTACTACTGTTTTCGACCCCCCCACTCACCCATGATATCAATACATTTTGAAAATATAACCTTTTGGGTGTGACTTAATGAGATCTGTGAAGTATTCTTCAAAATGCTGAAAATAAAAGTTTCAAGTAATACTTTTTGTAGTGTCATTCTTTTTTTCTAGGTTTGAAATTGCAACTATTTAAGGCTGAAATTCTAAGAATGACCACTAGGTAGTACTATTGTGAGTAGAATAAATACAACGCTTACAGTAGTGAGACTTTACAACTAGTAAAAAGACTAGGGGCATATTCAGACCAGGGTTTCAGTTACCTGGCTAAATTAGGCAGTATGCATTTCAAAAACATACGGAATTGTTTGAAACCTGAATATTTATTTAATGTTATGAGGCATTTCTTCCCTTGCTTCAAAGTAGCCTATAGGCAAAATATGACCATTTAAACATGGAGGCAATTATTTTATCGACTGCATAGGCAACACGAGTTTCAATTTTGGGGAAGCTTACAATTTATCCTTGTACCATTTATGATTTTCATATGCACATTTTCATAGAACAGTTTAATTTCAATAATGTTTTTGTTTCTCAATCATTGTCATGAATTAAAATTATTTAAAAAAACAGACACTCATTACTCACATGGATCACTCCAAACAAAAGACAATGAAACAAATTGACAAATATTGTAAATGATAGTTATGAAATAAACCAAAACTTGTTTCTCACATATGTAGCAGGTTGTGACCTCTGCAAACACTGTTTCCACTCAGAATGAGAACAGTAAATGACTGTAATTAATACATGCATTAACAGAAATGTACTGTATGTAACCAAATGACTGTGATTAATGGTACACTTACTACTGGGGACATATGTAATGGAGAATTGATATGAATAAAATGAAAGGGTAAACAATACACACAATTAAACAATGAATGTGAAAGCATTGGCGGGAGACAGCTAAGCCCTTCTGGAGAGAGACTCATATGTCTTCGCCACATACTCCTCCCCTTCTTGTCTCAACATTTTTGTTCGTGGATGCCAAGGGAAGCCAGACTTGCCCAAAGAATTGACCAAGAAAAAAACTCTGCTTCATAATTTTCTTTCAATTCGCAAGAGGCTGAACGCTTATCGCCTGATAAAGCATCCGAGCGAGCAAAACAGCACCCCTCTGTCTCTGTGTGTGTAGCCAACCTGATTGATGCTGTCTGCTCAAAAAGAGTATGACATTGTTGCCACCCGTAGCAGACCGTTTGTTTCATCAAGATGAAAGAGCGGAAGATGGCATTGGCATTTCTCTAGAAGCAGACCTAGGGTGAATCAACATGTTTTTTCTACTTGCACACACACAGACATAAATATGAAGATAGATAGGAGTGATTATATAATTTGGGCAAATTTATTTCCAATAACTTCCCTATTGGACCCACAGCTATGCCACTTCTCTCCTGTTCTATTGTTTTTCATATCAACTTTCTTTCGTTTTCCAGAAGCCAAATGCACAGTCCTAGTCATATTAGCAACCCATTCTCGTTGTGACATCTTTAGACTCCCTCTTCCTAAATTTCGAACAGAGATTTTCATCTCCGTCGCATATGGAACCGCGTTATCAGGTGCACTTTTTAGAATGGTGTTTTTCCGCAAATTGCATTTTGGCAAAAGTTTGAAAACTGTCTGCTTCCTTACAGGAGTTGCATGTTCTGTTAAGATGCATTACCATAATCTAAATGTGATTTCTGTCATTCTGAGCACCGCGGGTGGACGCCCTAATGGGATATGCATATGGGTCCGGCAAATTTCTCAAATGGCCAGTAGGCTAAATTAAAATCTGTTGTCCAGGGCCACATTTCCTTAACGAAAACCCTGATTCACACTAGTGCTGTTTTAAATGTTGCAGATGGAAATGTAATATATAGAGCTTACAATTCACTATTCTATCTGACAGTCATTTCTGTTGTACACATTTCTATCTGAATTTTCTGTAATGTTGCGATCTTATAAATGAGCCCCTGAGCCAGTAACTCTGTTCCTGTCTTCATTACAATTGACAGCACAGACTGATAGATACCATGGTAACATCATCAGAAGAATTGACCTCCAGGACTGGACTGATACCATGGTAACATCATTATCATCATTAGAAGAATTGACATCACAGACTGAACTGATACCAAGGTAACACATACCCGAAGCATCTATCACCCTCACACTGTTGTATTTAGCCTGCCTTGTGGTACCATCTCTCTCACATTCTACAAGGTGTTGAAGTGCACCAACATGATGTCTTAAACAGGATGTCCTGAGATACATTTTAACAACAGATACAGTACCAGTCAAAAGTTTGGATACACCTACTCATTCAAGGGTTTTTCTACAAAGTAGAATAATAGTTAAGACATCAAAACTATGAAATAGCACATATGGTATCATGAAGTAACCAAAAAAGTGTTAAACAAATCGAAATATATTTTATATTTGAGATTCTTCAAAGTAGCCACCCTTTGCCTTGATGACAGCTTTGGACACTCTTGGCATTCTCTCAGCTTCACCTGGAATGCTTTCCAACAGTCTTGAATGAGTTCCCACATATGCTGAGCACTTGTTGGCTGCTTTTCCTTCACTCTGTGGTCCGACTCTTCCAAAACCATCTCAATTGGGTTGAGGTTGGGTGATTGTGGAGGCCAGGTCATCTGATGCAGCACTCCATCACTCTCCTTCTTGGTCAAATAGCCCTTACACAGCCTGGAGGTATGTTGGGTCATTGTCCTGTTGAAAAACAAATGATAGTCCCACTAAGCCTAAACCAGATGGGATGGCGTATCGCTGCAGAATGCTGTGGTAGCCATGCTGGTTAAGTGTGCCTTGAATTCTAAATAAATCACTGACAGTGTCACCAGCAAAGCACCCCCACACCTCCTCCTCCATGATTCATGGTGGGAAATACCGTTCACCCACACCACATCTCACAAAGACATGGTGGTTAGAACCAAAAATCTCAAATTTGGACTCATCAGACGAAAGGACAGATTTCCACCGGTCTAATGTCCATTGCTCGTGTTTCTTGGTCCAAGAAAGTCTCTTCTTCTTATTGGTGTCCTTTAGTAGTGGTTTCTTTACAGCAATTTGACCATGAAGGCCTGATTCACACAGTCTTCTCTGAACAGTTGATGTTGAGATGTGTCTGTTACTTGAACTCTGTGAAACATTTATTTGGGCTGCAAGTTCTGAGGCTGGTAACTCTAATGAACTTATCCTCTGCAGCAGAGGGAACTCTGGGTCTTCCTTTCCTGTAGCGGTCCTCATGAGAGCCAGTTTCATCATAGCACTTGATGGTTTTTGCAACTGCACTTGAAGTTCTTGAAATTTTCCGAATTGACTGACCTTCATGTCTTAAAGTAATAATGGACTGTCATTTCTCTTTGCTTATTTGAGCTGTTCTTGCCATAATATGGACTTGGTATTTTACCAAATAAGGTTATCTTCTGTATAGCACCGTCACACACGTGTGTATATAGTATGTCACACACAACTGATTGGCTCAAATGCATTAAGAAGGAAAGAAATTCCACAAATTAACTTTTATCAAGGCACACCTGTTCATTGAAATGCATTCCAGGTGACTACCTCATGAAGCTGGTTGAGAGAAACCCTGGCCAATATAAAATACATTTTGATTTGTTTAGAAAGAAAAAGACTCTCTACTCTCTTTCATGGAAATAAAAAGCATTTTGAGAAGTTTCATTAATGGAATTGTGCACAAAAGGAAAAATTGGTTTAATGTTGCATAGCTTACAGTTTTAGAATTAAACTCTAAAGAAGGTTGGACTTCTTGAGAAAGGGGAAGAAATAAACCTAGCAATGCGTCAACATTTAAACCAACATTTATACCATATAACATTTATACCGAAAACTACAGTCAAAACAAAATATAGATCAGTTAGAAGCCACTTTCAGTTAACAGTCAGCTATTTAATGTGTCTTAGTTGGAAGGGAGGGAAGGAAATACACAGGAAGTTAGAAGTGAGAAAGAAGTTCTCTGCTCGTACAGCAATATTTTTAAGACATTCAGTAAAACTCTTCCCTTCTCTTAACCACAAGCATACAGTTCTGTTTTCACGCATTATCTGGTATCTTCACACCTTGCAAAGGCATGACAACACAGTCACTGCACTCTGCACCGTTGTTTCTGGTAAACAATATTAGCTAACTACTGCTCTCTAGTCATGTATAGTATCAGCACTATGTCATGTTATATGTGGAGAACTCGTTCAGTGAGATGATATGAATGTGTTTTGTCATGACATGGTGGGTGGATTTGGCACCACCATTTTAGGACGTGTTACACAATTAAGTGCAATGCTCTCATCAAGTATATTAGTTACTCAGAGTAAGAGATCGGTGGTAAGACTTAATACGGTAATTATAGATGACAGCGCTTACTCTTACTCAGCCTATGTGTGTTACTTCTATACACATGAACTCATAGGGGAAAGTGGATGGATGACGAGGGAGGGGAGAAGAGGGGGATGATGAGGAGGAGAGGGTGTGGCTTGAATTAGAAGCTTTCACTCTTCACAACTCTTTCACAAGCTGTCACAGGATGTCTCAGAGAGTGTGTCAGAGGGCAACAGAACAGATGTGTGTGTGTCTGTGA